>NC_073642.1:34537500-34635000 GCF_029407905.1 Bubalus kerabau
CCCCTTAATTAGACTGGGGTGTCTTCAAGGATGGGGTCTGCCTATCCAGTCCCTGTCACTCCCTCTCCATCTGAGCCATCCACAGTCTATGGAAGGTGGCAGGCACTGGCACACGAGGCCTCTGCCCGGCCCACCTGAGACTCTGTCCGTTCCTGATGTTGAGAGCCAAGAATTCTTCCAGATGAGCTGCTTCATCTATTAGCTTCTGGCTTGTGCACGACCAGGGGCAGCTGGCCTGAGCAGGGAACAGGGCAGAGCCCTGCTCTGGGCCACCATCTCGTTTCCTTGGGCTCCCCGCCAGGGGAGAGTGGGACAGGAAGGGGCTGCCTGGGAATACGCACAGCTCCCTTCACACCTGATTTTCCCCCAACACAAGCCTGCTCATGTTTGTTCTGAAGAGAGTCAAGAATGGCAAAGAAATGTGTGAGGGGGAAAGGGGAGAAACAGGAATGAGGGGTGTGGGGTGTGTGGCTGTAGGGATGAGAAGGTGGGGCATCTGAAAAATGTGGAGGGCAAGGGACAGATGTCAATTATGCTGCCAAACTTGTATTTCCTCCTCCCTTCCCTCCTGAGGGCCACTGGCTGCCGGCCTGAGGCAGCCCTGGCCCCTTGCTGGGCCTCGGGAGTGGGGCGCAGTCTTTCTTCCAGGTGGTGGGGCAGTGGGGGCTAAGGGCAAGCCCTTTAACTGAGACAGATCAAAAAGCAGGAGTGGACAGGGAAGACCCCGCAACTGGCCCTGAAGGTCTCCGGCTCCTCCTCCTTGAACAACTGCTTTTCCTTTTTGCTACAGAACAGGGCACGCCTGAGGAACTGCAGGCACCCTCGAAAATGACCTCAGCTTGGTGAACTGAGGTCTCCGTGGCCACTGAACCCCCAGGTGACTCCCTGGTCTCTAGATCCTTCTGCGGATTGGGTGAGAGGGCTGGGGCAGCACCTGGAGGGCCCCCACCCTAGTCCCCGGACGTGAACCCGCCCTGAATGGAGCCGGGGCCTCGCGCACAGGCTGCTGCTCACCCCTGCCATTGATCCTGATCTTCATGGGCAGCTGCCGTGCCATGTTGAACAAGTTGCGCTGGAAAGCCTGCTGCACCAGGCGCTGCTCCTCCTCTGACAGCCTGGACACCTTCTTCTCAGGAGGCTCCCCTGATTCCAGCCGCTCCCGCAGCTGCTCCAGCGTGGCCGTCCGGGTACTGGCCTGCTGGCCAGCCAAAGTCACAGGCACAGCCAGGCGATTTGGCACGGGCACGGTGGTCACCGGGACTCCATCACCTGACAAAGGCACCAGAGCTGGACGCAGCCCACAACCCGCCCTCCCGCCTGCGTCTTGGACCCGGGGAGCTTGGTGCCCCTTCTCCCCCAGGAGCCCTGCGGACCTTTCCTGAGAGGAGCTGCCGGGGATAGTCGAGGGCCGCTGGCACTGGTGCCACCACTGGAGCCCAGCCCAAGGATGGGGAAGCGGATCTTGGGTGGGGAGAGGAGGGCAGGGGCCCCGGCAGCGGTGGTGGGTGAGTAGCCAAAGAGGGAGGAACTGTAGCTGGGCCGCCGGCCCTCCCTCCTGTTGCCGTCAATGGCCGCCTGCAGCTCGGCAGGGGAGCTCAAGGCTTTCTTCTCGCACTCGTAGGCATAGAGATATTTCATATACCTGGATGGAGGGAAGGAAGGAAGGAAGGATCACCCAAAATGCAGTGCCAGGACCGCCCAGTGTAAGCTGATGATCCTCTGCAAGGGGCCTCTGTGGGGCAGGCTCTGTCCTCCAGGACGAAGGAGCACAACCTGGAGAACTTGGTGGAAGAGGAACCCTCAGGATGGCGGGACACCCCAGCCCAGGCTCCCTAACCGCACCCAGGGCTAAGTGCGGCTGGAACTGGAGTCATGGCTCATCAGGGAAACGGCTATCATCACTAATGTTCTGTGTCCACGTGGCACCTTTCCAGTGCCCTGGGAGAAAGGGGAAATGCCATGTTTTGCAATGTCTTTCTGGCTCCTTGATCTCCTAACCGTTCTGAGTCAGCTGTTCAGACAGGCACAACTCTTCCCATTGTGTGTAGGCCTAGAAGTGCCGTCCCGCTTCATGTGAGATGCCCCAAGAAAGCAGTTCTCTACCTAAGAACCCTGGGAGAAAGATGGCTCTGCTGGCTGTCGCTCTGTTCCCAACTTCTGCAGGAACTGTTTCACTGGATAAAACCCTTCTACTTTTCAGCAAGGCCTTAACAAGCCACCCAAGCCACACACAGCTGATCCTTCTCTCTTCTTCACAGAGCAACATCCCGAGTTCCCAAAGAACAGATTCGCTTCTGGACCCCCTTCTTCAATGCTCCCCCTGCTCCTGCCACCCTTATAATTAACTCAAATGGGTACAAAAACAGGTCACCAATCCCAGTGGAGGCCTGCCTGCTTTCCTCTGGGTAAGCTGAATGTCAGGTATAAAGGGCCAGGCTTGGAGTGGGGGTACAGTGTAGGAGAAGATGTCTTGGAAAGACTGTGGACTGCAGAGACAGAAGTCCAGGTATGAACCTCAGCCTGCTTACTAGCTGATACGGCCCTGACCAAACAATCTAGGCTCTGAGACTTAGTTCTTGTCATCTGGAAAACAGGGACAAAACCTACTTGGTGGGGTTGCCGGTGAAATGGAATGAATGAAATGAAACAAAATGGAAAGGTGAAGCAACAGACACAGGACACGCCTGAGAAAAGGCACTCTCGGTTTACTGAGGTGACTGAGGGATTCATCTCAGAAAGCTCCTGGCTCTTTCAGGCATTCCGCCCGTCTTGCTCACTACACGGTGGAATTTCCTTCCTTCCTTGCCTCAAGGTTAATTCCCTCTTGCAGGCCTCAGCTGCCTTTCTGCAGGGCGCGGGCCACTCACTGGGTCCTCAGGGTGAAGGCGGCGCTGGTGATGGACGTGGGCAGGTTCAAGCCTTTGGTGATCTCTCTCCAGATCTTCTTGTTGATGATCTCCACCAGGCCCCCCTTCTCCGTCACCAGCTTATACAGCATGTACAGGTCCAGGATCTGCTTGGCCATGATGGGGATTCGGTTGATGGGGGTCCCTGCGATGGTGCAAGGAGAGAAACACAGGGCTAGGTCATTTTCAGGCAGAGAAAGAAGACATCTGTGCATGGCCACCTTTTGCTGAGTTGGAAATATGTTCACAAATATGCTCAGAAGTGTAATCTGAGTCAAACTCCTAAAGCCTGGAATCTATCAGACTAGCTGCCAGGTCTCCTCAGGAAGAACAGAGAGACAGGTCCGACTCACAGGCTGCGTGGCCTTGGGTAAAGCACATGACCTCTCTGGGTCTGCTCCCTGCTGTAAACAAGAGAGCCAGACTGCATGACTTCAAAGAGTTGATTTTTTGCTAGCAATATGACTCCTAATGATTTGGAGATCAGTCCTGGGTGTTCATTGGAAGGACTAATGTTGAAGCTGAAACTCCAATACTTTGGCCACCTGATGCGAAGAGCTGACTCATTTGAAAAGACCCAGATGCTGTGAAAGATTGAGGGCAGGAGGAGAAGGGGATGACAGAGGATAAGATGGTTGGATGGCATCACCAACTCGATGGACGTGAGTCTGAGTGAACTCTGGGAGCTGGTGATGGACAGGGAGGCCTTGCGTGCTGTGGTTCATGGGGTCGCAAAGAGTTGGACATGACTGAGCGACTGAACTGAACTGAATGATTTGGCAACTCAGTCCTCTAGAGCCTTTAGAAGTCATTCGGCTGCCCCCCCAGTGAACTAACTCTTTCCTGACCCCTGCATAGGGGAGGGCCTGTCCCACTGTCCACATGGACAGCTCCTGGGCTTCTCTTCTGCAGCTCTCAGCGCCGTTTATAACCGTGCTTTATTTTCATCCTGCCTTGTTTTCTCCTTATCTCTTCTCCTGCTGCAGGATAGAGAAATGGGTCTTTTTTTTGTCTCCTGTGTCCCCACCATGTCAAAGGAGCTGCTGGGCACACAGGTCTCCAAGGGGATGAAAAGCCACTCAACAGTTCTCTCCCCACTAATCACTCCACCCCCTCCCTGGCCTCTGAAAGAGGGAGGGTCAGAGCTGCTTCCGCCCCCTGGCCCCGAAGGGAAGTGACAGGAGTCAGGGACTTGATTAGGAAACCTGGCCCGGAGCAGGAAGGCCCACTAATGAGCACCCGGGGACGGCAGGGAGGGCGCGGCCAGGATCCTTTCTTGGGCAGCCGGGATGCTCGTCAGGAGGCGTGATGGATGACTGTCATTTGGCAGCCCCGGGATTAATGATCTGGAGGTCAGAGGGGAGAATTCCAGCGGGAAGGGTCACCGTCCGGGGCACCGTATGAGACTTGTTGCCTTTTGATGGCAAGTCCTTTTACTGTACACCGGCTGCTCCTCCTCTGCCTTGCCCACCCCCCCGCCCCTGCTGCCAGACTCCCCCCACCCCCACTCCAGCCTGCTGCAGTCTCACTGACTGCCTGGTGGACGTCAGGCCAGCTTGATTAGAGAAGGGCTGTTTGTTTCAGCTCCTCCTGCTTCTTTCCCCTCAAGGAATGGCATTTTCATCTCAGTCCTCGCACACTGCCCTCGCTCTTTTTACAGGGTAATTCAAGCCAGAGTGGAGTGAAGGGTCCCACGATTATGAGGGAGAAGCAGTGTGAGCGCAAACACGTGGCACTGCTATGGTGGTCCCAGGCCTCCTTCCTCAGTGTAGGAGGGAGCTAGAGGCCTTGAAGACCTTTGTCCTGACAAAGGCCACGGAGTTAAATCCAAAGGATCACTGGTAAAATGTCAGAGGACTGCCGGCATGCTCCTAAGACACAACAGCGCACACGCTGGTTAACTTCTCCCTGTGCTGTTCTGTACAGCAGACTTCATTCCCATCATAAGCACAGAGGTCTCACGCAACAAAATCGGTCTCCCAGCAGAACAGGGCTAAGGTCTCCTTCCTCTATACCTGGTCTGCCCGAGCCTTCACGGCCTTGCCTTGAGAGTCTGGAGGACCACTTCCAAGGTTCCCTCCCACAGGACCCTGAAGCTGTCACTTCCAGAAGCTTCCGGAACATCTTTACACGTGACCCATTCACTTCCAGGTCTGATGTTCACACTCTCCCCTTCATCCCCTAGGCGAGCTCCCTTTTCCCATCCTTGCCTCTTCATTCAGCAACACCATCGCTCTGAGAGGTCTTGGGCAGGAACCTCAGAGGGAGACTGCTCCTCTTCTCTCTCCCCCACCTTTAGGTTGTCTGGAGGCTCACCGATTCCTCCTCTGAGGCACCTTTCAAAGCTCACTTGCTCACTACAGCCATCACCCTGGGCCAGGCCCTCACTGGCTCCCCATTAGAGACCCTAGCAGCCCTGAATCCACATGTTCAACCTGCATGCTACTGCCAGACAATCTGATGAAAACACCACTTTCACCCCATTACTCACTTCCTAGTTTAAAAAACCCACAATGACTCTTATTGCCGACCCAGCCCACCTCACATGTTCAATATCATGACTCAGGTTCCCGAACACTCCTTAGAAGATTGTATGTGTGTTATTTGCTCACTTGTGTCTGACTCTTTGCGACCCCACTGACTGTAGCTCACCAGGCTCCTCTGTCCATGGAATTCTCCAGGCAAGAATACTAAAGTGGGTTGCATTCCCTCCCCGAGGGGATCTTCCCAACCCAGGGATTGAACCCTGGTCTCCTGAATTGCAGGCATCTTCTTTACCATCTAAGCTACCAGGGAAGCCCCCACTTAGAAGATTATGTATGATGTGTTTCAAACACATTCCAATAACTTACTCTCACTCAATCAGCTGGGTCTTCTCACCATCACCCCACAACCCAAATTCTTTCTCCTCTATTTTTTGGGTTTTATTCTTCCTCTTCATCAACTCTAAAATGATGTGCTCAAATCCTCCTTATACGGGCCTTCAATGTTCACTCTCTCCAGGAACAATTTTCTAACTACCTTGGTTCGAATATATTTCTTTCCTCTCCGAATTTCTATTATAACCACTACAAGTTCCACAAATAATTACACATATTTCACTTATGCTCATCTGGTATCCCAGGAGGATTGTAAGCTCCATGAAAGCAGGGACTGTTTTTCCCTTCATCATGTCTTGAATATTATAAAATTTAATAAGCGAAACTACCACGCAGATTAAACAAACAACGTGCTTCTCAGAGTCAAAGCAACCAGCTCTGTGCCAACCCGACGGGGAATATTAAACGCATGTTCCTCCTGTCGGTGGTGTGCCCGCCTGGGTCTGTCACTGGCTCTCAGTGCCTAATGCTGACAGCCCTGAACAGAAGTCACTGGCTCTTCTCGATACTGGCAGGTTCGCGAGTGTCACGACCTTTATTAAACAGACCAGGGAAGTGAGGACTCTAGTGGTTCAGCCCTTGGCGTCTGAGCCCTGCAATACGAGGACCGGCAGCACAGGAATGCATGGAGAGCTGGGGGTTTTGAGAAGGTAAAGAAACCATGAAGTCTTTCAGTGGGGCCATAGAGAAGGGGAGACAAGTGTTAAGAGGGGAAGGTGGCTGGGTCTGAGATATACACAGAACAGGCATGGCCGAGTGAGTGACCACCAAGCTGGGCTTGAGGGTGTGCCGTCCTTCAGAAGTGTGTCCTTGGAGAGCCAGCTAACACATGACTTTGGAACTCCACTTGTGAATAGCTTTCTGGGTTTATACTATTTTCATTTGATTCTCTCCAAGGTGGTAGATCTTCAAATATAGAGTGTGTTTTACTTTTAGAAAGTCATTCAAGGAAACAAGCCAGGAAAATAGGACGAAGTGAGCAGGCGGTTTGTACTGATTTTGTGTGAAGATGAGGTGTGGCCATACAGCATGACAGATTTCCTCGTGTGGCTCAAACTGCCTCTGAAGGCAGCTCCCCAGGGAGGAATTATAGATTCCCTCAGAGCAGTCACTGGACTAAATGTCTAGTCATTTGAGATGACTTCTTTCAAAGACAACAACATTATAGATGTGAAAAGTCATTAAAAATTCCCCTCTTTATAGTCACATAGCAACTGACTGCGTTAGGCTGGAGTTGCTCAGGGGCATGGGAAACGGGCAGATACAGGACCTGAGAAGATGAGTTAGGAGCAAGGTGGCATTCTGAGTCCCCAGAGTGACCTCTCCCCTACACCAGGGCTATTCTGCCACCCAGCCCCACTCTGGGCGGGCAGGGGTCATGATTTCTCTCAGCGGGGCCCCTACTGCCTGGCCAGGCACCCCAGTTCCAGGAATCAGTAGGTAAGAGGAACAGGCGTTTTCCTCCTCATGGATGGCCCTCCACAAAACCCCTAAAAGTAGCGTCCAGAGCAGGTGGGCCCCTCAGTCCCACCAGAAACAAAGCTGACCATATCCTGCAAGCCAACTTTAGATGCCATCCTGGCTTTCTCACATTAAGCAGCCAGTCCGGACATAAAACCTGCCCTGGTTTTGATTCTTTCGACAACTAAGACAGAAGCAGGGTCCTCAGGCTAGTCTGGCTCTGTGGTCTGCCCTGTGCTTAGTGGGCCTAGGAGCCATCTTCTGTGTCCCAAGGAGACTCAACTACGAAAGAGGGGGGAGAAGACCTTTTAGCTGAGTTTCCCTCCCTGAACAAGGCGAAAAAAAATCAAGAACATCATACTGGGGGGTGGGGATGGGGGATTGACATATTCAGGCCTCAGTTTCCCTGTCTGGCTGAAGCAGGGAATTTGGACTAGATGACTTCCAGCTCTAAAGTCCTATGAGTCTAGGAATAAAAACTCGAAGTTCAAGTTCATAAGCAATGCCTCTTCCCCTAGCCTTGGGGGGAAGTGGGGGAGCTTCTGGCCCACCCTGTGGGCTGGATTACATCTTACTCTAAAGAGCCTCTTCACCTGAGAGACAGCAGGCCTCAGTCCACAATAAAAGCCAAAGCAACCTGCAGAGAGCCAGGAAGGAGGCCAGCAGCCAGTGCAGAGCCCTCTCCGTGGGTCACCAGCATTGGCCCTGCAGGGGGCCGAATGCCCGCCCCCCGTTACACCTCCCAGAGTGGGCGGGAGCACGTTGCGGGAAACCCTGTGGGCTGTCAGTCACTGCTATCAAAGCAGGAGCTTGGATTGAGGGTAATTAATCATGGTCCCTCTGACAGCAATCCAGGGCCTTATCTGTACCCCAAGAAATGCCGCTGGTCTCCAGTTCCCTCCTCAATAAAGGAGACTGACAGTTCCAACAAAGAGGCCCCTTATCAGATTTCAGCCAGGGAGCCTGAAGCAGCCCGAGGGAGATGCGGAAAAGGCTTTTATAAGGCTGGGACCAGGGACGCCGCTGGGGGCTCCGGGGGCTTTACCCGGCGGGCTGGGCTGGGCGCCGGCCCTAGTGCTGCTGTCCAGGGCCCTCAGTGCAAATGGAGCCAAACAAAGCCTGCTCCTGGTCCTTGGCCTCCTCCCCGGCACCGGGACTGGAGACACACAGAGCAGGGACGAGTGCAGAGCGGGGAGATGGGCTCCTCGAGCATGGTGGGCATGTGAGGAGAGGACCACTTCCTCCCCACCACAGAGAGTGGGCACGTTCCAGGGATGACCAGAAGCAATCGGGGGCAGGGACCCAGGACAGAAAGCACATGGCTGCCTTCCTGCCTACTGGTCAGGGGTGAGTGCCCAGGACCCAGGGCGTGGCCCTGCCCAGGACCCTCGCTGCCTTTCCTGACTGAACAAGATCATTAATCATTTCCACAGCACATCAAGAGAGCTGGGAGCCTTGAGGAGCTAAGTCCTCATTTAAGCAGGAACGCAGAGAGGCAGGCAAGCCTCCTGCTTACTCCTCTGCATATTAATTCCTGCCCAGCTCTACAAGTAGGGGAATGACTGGTGGTATTTTCCCTGTGACTCGCTAATGTAGAAAATACTTCCCACTGAGACACTAGGCAGCAGGGAGTGGTGGTGTGCCATGTGTGTGGAGCTGACTGTTCCAGAAGTCAGGGTGGAGCGAGGATGCGCAGATATCCCGATACTGGACTGGGCCTACACGCACCCTTCAGCCCTCTACCACGAGCTCTCACTGAGGAGCCCTGACTGACTGGGCTCTAGTGCCTAGAGCCCAGATGAGTAGCTTAAGGATACCGCCCACCAGATCTTTTCTGCTGTGTACACCCCACTATCCATTGCTCATAGCAAAATACAGAACATTTCCAGCACTCCAGAAAACTCTTCCATTATCCTTCCCAATCAATACCCACTGCCCACCCCACTCAGAGGTAACCATTATCCTGTATCACTATAGGTGATTTTCTTGAACTTTACACAAACCGAAGAATGCAGTATATACAGTTTTCCGTGAATGGCTTCTTGCGTTACACATTAGGCCTGTGAGAGCCATCCCAGCTGGGTACACAGCAATTCATTCTTTGTTACTGCTGTGTGGGATTCACTGCACTAGAGGACTATGTCACCATTTAATTGTCCATTTTACTACTGACGGACGTTTCAGTTCTTTCCCGTTTTTGCCTATAATGAATGGTGTTGCTATGAATACTCTTGCATGTGTCTTTTAGTGAACCAGAGCTTTCATTTCCATTGGGGATACACCTGGAGGTTTAACTGCTGGGTAACAGGGTTGGCATTCATTTAGCTTTAGTAAACACCACTGAACAGATTTCCAGTAGTGATGCCCATTTATAGTCCCACCAGCAATGAATGGAGTTCTGGAGGCACCACAACCTGAGAGGCTAACTTCAGACCCATTACCCTTCTTGATACTCGAGCTCAGACCAAGTGCTTTACTAGCACATGCAGTCTTGTACTCTACTATGGCTGGTAATAAAATTAGGGCTATGGTGGTGCTGTTTCCTCCCATAAAAACCACGCTCAGAGAAGAAAACTAAGGAGTTAGAAGGAGGTGGACCGTCAGGTCTTTGCTTTGCCTGCTGCTGATCAACAGACCGGCCTGAGTTGTCCAGGAGAAGGGTGGAGGGGTGACTGGGGAGAGGCCCAACAACTCAAGGCCATTCTCCCTGAGCAGTGCATGGATGTCTGAGCTTCCATTGCCCAACTGTGCCTCTAGCCTCTCAAGACCCAGTAGATGTTCCCACAGTGTAAGCGGGTCAAACTCTCGCTTCAGACTTTCCCTACACCGATCCTTGGATGGTCTACTGAATACTGGCTCACTTTGGAACAAAGGAGGCCAAACTATCAGTCCATGGAATTCTCCAGGCTAGTGGGTACCCTTCCCTTCTGCAGGGGATCTTCCCAACCCAGAGATTGAACCCAGGTTTCCCACATTGCAGGCAGATTCTTTACCAGTTGAGCCACAGGGGAAACCCAAGAATACTGAAGTGGGTAGCCTATCCCTTCTCCAGTGGATCTTCCTGACCCAGGAATCGAACCGCGGTCTCTTGCATTGCAGGCAGATTCTTTACCAACTGAGTTATCAGGGAAGCCTTCAACCCAATTTTACCAAGTGCTAAAAGTACCAATAAATGATTTTGAAGGGGAAGAGGCTGAATTTAAAGATAATAATCAGCTATTCAAATTAATCACGCCTTTCAAAAACCAGTGATCTCTTCCTATTATCATGGATAACTGGTTAGTAATAAGGTATTTAAAAGGGGGGACATGGGGCTTCCCTGGTGGTCCAATGGTTAAGAATCCACTTTGCAAAGCAGGGGACACAGGTTCAATCCCTGGTCCAGGAAGACTCCACATGCCTTGGGGCAGCTACGCCGTGTGCCACGACTAATGCTGGTGCTCTAGAACCTGAGAGCCTCAGCTACGGAAGCCTGTATGCCCTAAAGCGTGTGCTCCGCAACAAGAGAAGCCATCCTAATAAGCAGCCAGTGGACTGCAATTACAGGGCAGCCCCTGCTTGCCGTGACGAGAGCGAGCCCACACGTAGCAATGACGCTCCGGTAGAGCAAAAAAAAAAAGTGGGAGGGGAACCCTAGTACTAGAACATCAGCTACCACCTGGGGAGAGAAAAAGATCTGGCCTAAAACAAAGGATTAATCCTGAGACAAAGATTTGTATTCTGGACTTTCATTTGGGGATAAAGTTGGAAAATGAAGCCCCAAAGCCTATTTTATCTGTCAAAGACAAACATATTTTAGTCTATCAGGAAGAGTGTCCATGGCACAGACCATTTAATGCAAGGTACAAAGAATATATGAGGAACTCCCTCCACCAAGAGGCAAAGCAATATATGTCACGAACATTTCCTTGCCTGAGATGGATAGATAAGCACACAACAGAAGGAAAAACACTCAAATTGCACTTTGAGGCAGACCAAGCCCTTTTCCCACAGTAAATTCTTTGTATATACACATCAAAAACAGATCCAACAATCCATTTGGGAAAACCAAGGTCAGTGTGCAGCCTTGAACAGAACTGGAGGGGGAGGGAGGCCAGTTCTCCGATGAAGTCCTAACACAACTTGTCTTCCATGTGACCAAGCAGGTCCTCTGTCTGGTGTGCCAAGCTGGGACAGGGGCTGGAGGAGAGATCCTCGCTTGTGGGCACTTGGTTAGGGGACCCATGATGCTACTGTTAGGGCTTTTCCGGTGGCTCCCTAATCCTGCCTTGACAGACGGCAGCCTCTGTGCCACTGTGACCCGTCAAATCTGCCCTTCCCTGAGAGACAGGCTGTCTTACTCTGAGATGAACACTCTTCTTGCATGAAGACCTGTGCCCTATGTTTATCAGCTAGATGCTGTCAGACCCTCCCGGGCCCTGACCTGTGCAGGTGGGCCACAGTCCCTGTGGGGCTTAGAAGGCTGAAGGAGAGCAGAGGCTTGTCCACTGCCCCAGTGGAAAGTTATGGAGCTGCTGGTGCTAGGGGCCAAGTTTCTCCAGGGTAGTGAGAGTGAGAGAAAGAATCCCGGCCTGGGGATGAGGAAACCACATGCTAAAGCGGCTCTGTGGCCGCAGGGGGGTCATTTAACCCGGGGGCTGGTTCTCCACTGCTACTGTGATTATCTTTGCTCTCTCTACCCCACAGAGGTGGAGCTATGGGGAACAGCATATCAGATAATGGGTTGAAAGGGTTCTGTAAAGTACACAGGGTAACAATAATAAAATTAACAGCGAAATCATCTTCCTCCTCTTTGATGAAATCATACTTCTGCTTCACTGCCTGGGGAACAAGAGAACGAGCTCTTCTTTCTCAGTGATGAGGGAAGAATGTTCATAAGCCTTTGCTTATGAGACTTCCAAATCAGCACCTGCCCCCCTTGCCCATAGTACCCCCTGGAAAATCTACCAGGGAATAAATAACACCTCAGAAATCACCCACAGTGAGTTAAATTAGTCAAAGAATTTTGTTTACAAATGTTTGGCTTTTTTTTATACCAAAAAAGGTGCATGTGTTTTACACACACACACACACACACACACACACACACACATCTGCCATGTACACACAGCAAAAGGTGAGGAAAAGGGGGCATCAGAGTTCTGAAGTCTAACCCATCTTTCTACAGAAACGTCTGTGTGGGAAGCACAAGCAAAAGAAACTTGTTTAGTTCAGTTTGGCTTCACTCAGCAAAAGAAGAAACACATGATCCTGCAAGGAAGGGAATGAAGCATTTGGTTTGGCGGGGGGTGGGGCTCCCTGGTGTAGCTTTTAACACAACTATTTTAATAGAAAACTGCTCAAGGGGCTTTTCTTCTATTTTGGTTATTGAGGGTGGCTCATTGCTTGCTCACAGCTCAACAGACACAACCACGGACACATAACACATAACAGAGAACTTGGAAGAAACTTCCAGATTGACTGTAACCGAAACCTTCTCTTTTTAGAGATAAGGAAACTGTGGCCCCCGGAAGAGGAAGGATTTGCTCAGGATGGATGCTGGCCCCAGCTTCACCTGCCTCATCCGCAGGCCTCCCACAGGCTGCAGCAGCCGTTCCGAGGCCGGCAGGACACAGGAGCCCACTGGGCACTGCCTTGGCCTCTTCTCAAGTGCCTTTTGGGGCAGGTTTCACTGCTGGGGGTGGGAGGGAGGGGTCACGAGGGTGCATGTCACCCGGTCTGGCCTAGAAACCAAGGTGCCTCAAGCTGAAAGGCCCATCTGCTGCAGTCAATTCACCCAAACATGTTAACAAGCCGGAGAGCCCCAGCACAAAGCAGCAGATACGGCCAGGCCCCTCTCCCACTGCACAGCCGTTTTATCACCTGCAGCTGCAGTCATTCGGGGCTACAGGCTGGGTGCCACCTCCTCTGGAGCCCGGTCCACTTCCTCTGTGGTGTAGCTTCTGTGTCAAAGCTGCCCAGCCCACTCACGGCCCAGGTGAGCATCACTGGGCCTTTCAGACTCTGGCTGCTTTCCGGGGCTCCTCTGAAATCAACTGCTTATCCTTGATCTTAGCTCTGGAGGATGAGCTGCTGACCCACTGCCAAGGTCTGTGAGTCTCTTCCTTGCACCCAGCCAGCTAAGAGTGGGCTCCTGAGTGCCCCAGATTCCAATGTGGGAATGACAAATAAGTCACAAATGTCTAGGGGCCCTTGGTCTCACCATTCTGCAAAGAGGAAAGACAGCAAGCTTCATGTGGTTAGAAGCGCAAACTGCTCCCAGTCCCCTTGAACCACTCATTCTAAATTTAGGCCATCAGACATGAGTCTTCCAGCAGGGAGATCACTGTGATTTTAAAGGGAACAACCTAACCTCCACAGTCTCCTTGCCTCAGTCTTCCTTCTTCAGCCCAACTACACACTGCTTGCCACAGCAAGCTTCCTGAAAGCAGGAAGCTCTGGTGACACTCCCGGGTGTTCCCTTCAATAACTCGGCTATGTCACAGACTGCAGTGCTACCTTCTTGGCCAAACACAGCTCTTCACAATCTGATGCCACCTGATTCATCTAGGCCAGACAAGGGTTCTTCCAGTCCTGTCTAGACCACATATACACCACTGCATTTCTGCCTCCACTCTTTCCATGTTGGAGCTACAGCAACTCTCGGGTCCCTACACTCCAGCCTTGGATGGGGACCAGCACCCACTCGTCTGGCCCTCAGCTACAGGTGGGAAGTTCCTCCCATTGCCAGACACAGGCCCTGCCACCCTCAGATATTGCTCTCTGAGTGGAGCTAAGATGATTTCCCTGAAGAGTTTCTCTGCAGAGGAAATTTTTGATCTTCAACTTCTTTCCTACCCTTTTATGGCAGTGGTTCTAAACAGGGGGACACTTTTGTCCCCCCGGGGACATTTATAATATCTGCAGACATTTTTGGTTATCAAGACTGGGGAGGAGCACCCCACAAAGGACTATCCAGTCCCCAAAATCAATATGCTGAGGCTGAGGAACCTTATACTAGAGTAATTAACAAGCACCAAAATGGACTCGACTGTTTCCCTTCTGTTGTTGACACCAGCAAACAGTGAAATACCGAACCTAAGTGCTGAAGAAAGAAAAAAGATTTACTCAGGGCCTGAATAACTGTAAACAGACAGGATCAAAGAGAGTCACTTCTGCTTTGGGTTCACTCTGGAATAGACTAGATGCAGTCTGGCAGCCCCAGTGCTATGCAATAGCAGGACACTCAGCATACATCCCTCCGTACTGCTGACCTCCAATCACAGGCAGCTAATTGGGGGTGGGGTGGGGGAGGAGAGGCTCCCCGCCCCCCTCCCCCCCCCCACCAGGGCAGCTGAGTTAGGAAAACCAACAGGACTGTTCCGACAGGAAATGTGTCCTGAGCGGGGCTCCTCCCAGTCGCTGCCCCCAGGTCTGGCCCTGTGCTGGCACTGGGGACGTGGAGAAATGAAAAAGCGGCTGTCCTCAAGGAGAGCCTCATCTACTGGGGACACAGAGCAGTAAACACACAATTATGGATCTTCACTCTTGGCTAGGCTGATATAACTTCCATTTTCCTTTAAAAATCCTTCCGGGAAGGGAGAAAAGCAATAAAGCAGGATCGAAAGCAGTGGAGCCACACTGCTGATTAAAATCTGTATTGCTATAGCAGCCCCTCTGAGACCAGATCAGCTCCTGGGTTTGCACCAGCTGGGCTTGTGGAGCTTGTAAATAATTAAAAGGTAATTGGAAGGGGAGACCAAAGTATTAAGTGGATTTCTCTTTCTCAGGGCAACCAGGGAGTTTCATTGCTGCCAGTCACATTATCTTTCGGGATTATATTCTTGTTTTTTACTGACACATGCAGCTCCAGATAACAGTTGGAGGAGTAAACTAATTAGAGCTGCTTAGACTGCTTTGATAGGCTTGGTGATGAGGGGAAACCCAGACTCAAAACTTTCGATTGCCTTTGTAAGCAAACCGGCAGTAATAGGCACACTACTAAGAAGGCAATGAGGCTTTGGAAGGAGGGGGAGAGAAACAGGGATGAGGTTGGTGGGGAGATGGAGAGGGAGAGAGGGAAAAAGAGGAGTTAACTCAGGATCTTTCATTGCTGGAGGCCGTCATTACAGCCCCACCTACAATAAAGAGGACGACTTCATTCCCAGGTGTCAATAAAGGAGCTGACACAGAAACCAAGGGCTACACGATCAGGCAGGGTCCCAGGGAACATGCTGGCAGGAGCAGCTCCCCTAAGGCTTTGTCCTGAGGATGAAGAAGATGCCGCTACTCAGGTTGCCGAGAATTATCTCCTAGAGACGCTGGGGTTCTGACCATGCTTCCTGAGGGTTGCCAGCTGGTGAACCCATTGCTGTGACTGAATACAAAGCCAGGAAGTTGAGTCACTGTGGGCTCAAGACTGAAACATGCCATGGTCCCAAGTGGAGATGGTTGGGGGCGGGTGGGTGCAGGAGAATGAGAAGGAGAGAAAGACCAGACGCGCTAAAGCACCATAAAGCGGATGTCCATGTGCCCTACACTTAAACTGCAGGAGCACCCCAACCAAACCAGGGGGTGCAAAAATCAAAGAGCCCATGGATAAGGAAAAAAGAGTTAGCTTTTCCTTCTTGTGGATCATTTCAGAATCCTCCCAACACATCCTGGAGGGCCTCCATTTTTTCATTGGCCATTCTAAGTCTCTATTAAGCCAGATGCACCAGCAGGAAGCCCCATATACGAGTTTTAAGTGATATCCAGGACTACTTACTATAAGGCTAAGAAAAAAAGTGTATTTGAATTTGAAATGACTCCAGAGACCAGTTAATCAGAACAGTGACAAGAATAAAGCAGGACCGAATTTGGATGATCATTCCATTCATTTTCTACCCAGGCCCTCTCTGCCCTCTTCAACCTGACTGTCAATTATCCAGCTAAGTATGGGACCAACTGGCAATAAATGGCTCCTGTCCTCCTGGGCTAAGATGCTGGCCCTCCACAGGGAGGATGGCTAAGAGTGACCTGCACACAGTGGGCACTCAGTAAATATTCAGTGAACTGAAATGATGAGTAGGGGGCACACTCACCCCTCTTCTGCATAAAGACGAAGAGGTCATCCAGGAACTCTTTCCTCTCCGGGTCACTGTCCAGTTCATACAGCTGCAATCCCGAACCCACCAGAAAAAAGAAAAAAACAAAAATACACAACAGTGAAAATAAATTCCATCTTATGTAGGAAGTCTTACAACAGCGATACACAACCATCTGAATGACTACAGATGAGACTCACAGGCCACTGCTATCCTCATTCCTTGGGGAGCAGATACAATAACCCACTGCAGAACGGCCCCTTCTGTTATTACGAAGGAAACATTACAGACCTTGGCAAAATCACGAGAGATCTCTCTTCCCCGGCCTCCATCTGCATCATCACTCCAGGCCAAACCACCATTCTAAAGGGGAACGAAGCAAGAGGTCAGAAGGCAGTAGGCAGGGAGTGAGGGGGCAAGGCAGTCTTTTAGGGTGCAGAGGGGGACCCTGAGCAACTGTGTTCTCCTGGCTCACAATGAAAGACCGACCGCTTGAGTAACCGCCTCTGCCCCGCTAAAAGGGACATCTCGGTTTTGTGCTTTCAATTATGGTTCCAAAACCAGAGGGAGTCAGGTGGAAGAATCGTCTTCATTTGCTGGAGGTGAGCAGGTGTTACTTACACTGGATAACCCTGGAAGAGGGGACACAAAGGCCTAGCTTTGAGAACTGGCTCATCTCTAGTTGATGTTCTGGAAGCCATCGTTCTGAGGTGAACCATTCTTCTGCAGGTTCAGTGTGGCATGTGTTTGTATGTTTTATGGTGTGCCTGTAAATTATACTGTATGTTGTGAAGATACCTAGCCTGGCCTCGCGCACAACACTTAAGCGGAAGATAAAGGGTCAAAGGGAAAAGATGAAGATCTCGAAAATCTTGTGGTCTCTCAGCCAAGCCTCACCACCAGAAGCCCTAACTCTAGTGATCAGAACTGCCTAGTGATATGAGGGCCCTGGGGGCCTGAGATTACTCCCAAGATACAGAGAGACTGTTCCATTAGGGTGAAGTTCATTTTCATTAGAGAAGTAATGAAAACCTAATCCTAATTTAATTGATTAGGTCAAACCAACACCATTCAACTGATTGGGAGGAAATGGCAAATATGCTTTTGTTTATGTTCTTGAAATCTGCTTCCTGCTTTTATTCAGTTGAATAACTCTTCTTTCTCAAATCAGGCATCATCTTCTAGCGGGGGCCTTCCCTTCACACCCGGATGCACAAGTTCTCTGGAAGCACTCTCTGTTCATCTTGAGCTTAGAGTCTGACATATTATTTTGGAATTATTTGTCATCCCCACATACTGTAAGCTCCTTGAAAGCAAAGTGTCTTCATCTTTGTACCTGTAGCACACAACACACTGCCTGACAATTTTAAGGCTCCAGTGAATATCTGATCAACTATCTTCATTGTTAAAAGGCATTAACTGATTATTTGAACCAATTAAGCACCTCTTCAAAAAAATATACAGACACGTATACCACACAGGAGAGTCCGAAAGGCCCTCTGCTAGTGGAGAGGATGAAATGTCAGAGCAGAAGCTGCCTGTTCACCTCATCCCACCTGTCAATGAAGGACCCAGGGATGGCACTGGACACACTGAGACCATCACTGTCTCTCCCCTCCCCCAGGGCCAAAAGTGCCCACATGCACAAGCACACGTGTGCCAGCCAGCTGGCTGGGGTGTGTAAGTGGCTGGGGAGGGACGTCTCGGGCTGGGGAGTGGGCTGAGCTGTAGGCCCACTTTGTGAGAGCAGCGATTTACCACACACCAGGTTAAGGATAACCAAGAAGAAGTGACACCCTGTCAGCTGACATGAAACAGGCTCCATCAAATTGTTTCCCTGCTTATCTACTGAAAGACGTGTGTAAGGAAGTGCTCAGGAAATGCTATCTGGCTGTGCTCACATCATCTCCCCAGGCAGACGCTGTAGAAACCTTCCTACAGCACCTTCAGCTCAGAGAGGCCAACAACCAAGTGGAACACTGTTTCAAAAAAAAAAGCTAAAACCCATGCTGTAATTACAGTCAACAGAAACCTGGTGTCATCTGGTGGCAACTAGCACAATGAATAATCAAGATGAATTATGCCTGTCAGGTCAGCAAAACCAGACAGAGTTACGGTCCCCTTTCAAAGGCTGCAGCAGGTCGCCCTAATGCCCAGTGATTTCGTTTGAGCCAGTAATTCCTGCTGGAAAGTCAATTATCCCGGGAGCCCCTATCAGCTGAAAGACATTTAATGGGGGATCATTGCTGCTTCTGTTATGTCAGCTGTTTACCGTGGCAGCTCAATTCCCAACTCTCTAGCTAGAGATCTGAAGCTGATTTTGCTCACAGGAGGATTCTTTCTCTATCAGTCACCGAGAGAGAGGGAAAAACAGTTTCTTTTTTTGCTAATCACAGTAACCTCGAGGCGCTCTGAATGCTCAGTCAGAAGCTATTTAACAATCAGCCGGGTAGGGAGGAAGGAATCCACAGCCCAGAATCTCAGACAGGGCTTTCCGCAGCAGGAAGGGAGTGTGAAAACAAGCATGCCAGCGCTGGTGCCACCGGTGGTGTGACTACGTGTGAAAATAAACACCTGAGTGTGAGGGCTCGGCTCTGGGAACAGGGGAGAAGGCCTTGCAGGACGGAGGTGTCCTGATTGCCAGTCTTCCCCAGCTCTGCCCGAGTCACAGGACAGTCCAAGCACCGGGACGGCCAGACTGTGGACTAGTCGCGGCCCACCAAGAACCGCTCGGCTTTGAGCTGTGATTTTACCCTGAAATGCACTAGGATGGTGACCAGAGAGGACAAGGAGGCTTGTCAGAACCGGGCGGAAACAGGATACTACATTCTTATGAGCAATCCCCCAGTTTGACCCATTCCTCAGATAGGAATGTCCATTAGTGTTTAAAGGAAACACACGAAAAGAGCTGCCTGGGCGTGGAGGTGTTTTCTTTTGTCCAAGGCAAAATTGGACCATTATATAATTGAAAATATTCAGTTGGGGCTGATAGGGACACGTCCACTCTCTCTGCATTACTCTGTCTTGAGAGTTAAAACTTCCATCTTGATTCACAGGATTTTCTGGCTGAGGTGAGGGTAATTCCTACACTCTGCCTGTCCTTCATGGTCTGGCTGTTTGCTCTGGGAAGCCTCTGCCCACAGTGTCGTTCTCTGGGCGGTGTCGCCTGGTTACTGTGCCCCTGCCTGTGCCCAGTTTGTAAGCATCGTGTCAGGGTATCCCTGGCCCCCAGCACGTAAAAAGCCCTGACTCATCTGCTGAGAGACAGGGAGGGGCTCCTCCATGGAGCCTCCAACCCCACAGCTCCTGTCTTCCGTTCCTCCTTTCATTAGGAGGATTACAGGCTTCAGAAGTTATTTTCTTGGTTCTTAACTCTGTTCAACGGCTGCAAAACACAGCTCGTTTGTGCACTTCAAGTTTAGGTACAGGAGGTGTGCGTGTGGCTGCTGGGAAGTTTTCAGCTCGGAAATGATTGAATTTCTTGAATGTAGCATGTGGCTGACAGCAGCTAGTGGAGGAGGAACACAGGGAATGGTAGAAGCACATATGGAGAAAACATACCCCCGAAGAGTCAGCTCAATAAAGATCAAGAGGGGTCCCCAAGTAAACCATTTCAGTTGAAGGTTGCCACATGCAGTCGAGCAGCCGGGGAAGAGGCTTTGTTCCCTATGGGCAGCAGGCAGCCAGGATTCAACAGCCCAGAGACGTGCGGAAGCAACAGTAGCCAGAGTGGCCGCTCGCTGCCATTTACGACCTTCTCAGCCTCCCCTACTTGAGGGCTCACTTTACCGGCTTTGATCTCACCAGGAACTCACAGGAAACTGACAGTTTGTTCCCAAATACCCACCTAAGGCTAGCTTTCCCTACCATACCCACATTCAGCTCATTTCCCCCAGGGAGGCCACAGAGTGTTTTGCCTATAAATCTCTCAAAATTGGTTGTGAAAGAAAGCTGTAGAAAGAAGAAAGCAGAGCAGGAAGCTAGTGTCCGCACATCTTCTGTGTAACCGGGGCCGGACCCAGAGCTAACCAAGCAATTTCTCCCTAATTCCACAATGGAGAGGGGGTTATTTGCAGATGGGAAAACAATGGCTAACCGAGCAAGCCAGTCACCTTGCCTGCAGTCCCAGAGCTTCTCAGTGGCAGCATCAGCATCGAAGCCCAGGTCTGCCTGTCTCTCTGGCACACCACCACACTGCCTCGTGGGTGCAAAGAACAGTCGAAAGTGTTCTGGGTGGGACCGCAGGGAGGGATGGAGGGACGAAATGAAGAATAATGTTCTCTGTACGCAGAACGCCTACAAATGCCAGGTCTTGCTTGGCCTTGGGCGGCTCTGTCAACGGGAGATTCTTTTACTCCTTGATTCTTCTCATTGGTTTCATCTGGCAGGTGCAGCCAAACAGAAAACCAGCCCTCACACAAGTCTTGCCCAGGGGACTTATCTGGGACTACTGAGGGCACCAGAATAAGAACAGCTCACCTTTTACCACTACCTTCCAAACAGAACATCCTGGCTAGGAGGAGCTGCCCACCTTCCCCTCAGGAGAGACAGAAGGGGAGAGAGACAAGCCGGTGAGTGCTCTGAGGGGGCTGAAAGAATATGGCACCTAGCGCTCCCAACCTGCTCATAAAAGGCCGAAAAAAAATAACCGATCAAAGTCTAACCTAACTGCCACTCAAAATTTAAATACTGCCTCCTCAACACTTCAACCCTGGAAGGGGCAATGTATTCATCATCCTTGAAAATCGAAAAGGCTGCCTTGTGGAAGAGGAAGCGGGCTTGTCTTTTTTTTTTCCTTTTCCCTCTAAAGCCCCAGAGGGCAGAACTAGAGTCACCGAGCAGAAGTTAACCAGAAGTTAACCGAGAGAAGATTTCAGGTTGATTACAAGAAAGACTTTTCCAACAATCAGAACGGCCCAGGAATGGAGCGGGCCTTCTCAGGAGGTGGGCTGCTTCCTGTCCTCAGAGGACTGTCTGTCTGCTATGTCATGGTGTGGAATCCAACGTGAGATGGGGCCCCTGGGAGAAGCAAAGAACCCACAACATTCACTCAGCGCTGCTTTTCTGAGCACCTGCCTCATTTAAGAGAGCTGTGCAGGCTGCTGAGGAGAATCACCACTTCCCCCAAAGTGGTTCCCACACTGGAGTTCTACCACAAAGCTGGAAGAACAAGCTGAACACACACAGCATTTAATAGGCAGAGCAAGCCAAAGTACCAAAACACAAAGTGCCAGGGAGCTGGGAGAAAGGAGGTGCTCAGAGGTGGAGGTGAAGCTGGCCCAGAAAAAAGGCTGAGAGGTTTACGGTCTCAGTGAGCGTGGAGTGGGGGATAAACAGGCATGTTTTGGCAGGGAGGATGCAAGTCTGAATAGCTAAGGTGGAAAGAGGCTGTGAGATGCCTTGAATACCAGAAGGAAATTTAAGCTCTGAAATGTGAAGAGCAGGGAGGCCGTGGATGTTTTCTGAACAGAAAAACAGATGATTAAATCAGTGCTTTAGCTGATTTTAATGATCCATTTTTGTTGGAAAATGCATGATATACACATACAAATGTCTGTAGGCACCTAATTAGACTGGAATTATGGGAGATTTTCACTTTTTTCCAATTTTTTCATTTTATTCATTCACATACTAACATTGGATCACCAGGATATACGAGATACTGTGAAAGCTTCTAAGGGGAAGAGAACAAGATAGATAAGAACCTCTGACTTATTGGATGTTAGAATCTAATGGTGAGAGAGAGAGATGATTTTAAAAACTGTTTATTTTCTCTAGATTAACATCTGAATCATCTGTCATGACCCAACACTTGCTTCTCCTCCCCACCCATCCCCGCAACAAAGAAAATTCAGACTGCACTAAAATTATAGACTAATGAACTGATACAATCACAATATTTAGTATTTCAGGTAAGATAGCAATATGACTCTTCACTTAATAAAATGTATTTTTAATGTTTCTCGGTAATGATTCACAAGGTCAATACATTACTTTTGTAAACAGCAGTGAAGATTTGAGAGGAAAAGCCAGCACTGGGGCCGGCCACACTGAGAATCTGGGTTGGGGGTGGGGAGAGCAGTGGAACCGGGGAGAAATGACTGTCCTAAGAGCAGCCAAGTCAGAGAATCAACTAGATCTGGACGGAGGGGGTGAAACAGGACAAGAAGGATGAATCTGAATCTTAACATCAGAAAAGTCAGTTCCAATGAAAATGGAGCGACGCTGGGCAGGGGATCAAGCAGGACGCCTTGGAGCACTAATGAAAACAGCCCACTGTCTCTGGGGGTGTGTTACAGGTGGCGAGAACAATCCCACAGCCCTGGATGAAGCCAGGCTATAGCAGCTGGCAGCAGCAGGAGCCCAATGTTTATTGCCAAACTTCCAGTGAGAAGAGACATTTAACCAGCGTCTCCTGACCCAAGAAAGGTACCTTGGGCTTTTTCACTGGGGATTTGGAAGAAGAAGGGAAAAAAAAAAAACCCCAACCAGACCACGCCTCTAAGACCTTAGGAGCCAGCGCTGCATTCCTTAGAGCTGTGCCTCCCCAGAGACAGAAGCGCCTGACTTTAAAAGCAATTAAGTATCTAGGCTATTTTAGGATTACTCCTTGACCACCTGGAATATCTTATTAAAGCACAGCTCAGATGTCCAAAGCAATTTTAGTCCCCATTCCTCACTCTTCCCCAAGGCAAGAGTTAACCCTTTCCTTCAGGTTTAAAGCACAGAGGCTAAGTTACTAGCTCTTCACTTGAGCTCCCCATATTCTGAAACCTCTAAGAAGCTGTCCTGTCCTTAGAACGCCATCACACACACTACAGCTTTACAGAGATTCTTGAGTGTTCTCTGAAAGCAACACAACAGTAATGTGTTTCCTTTCTGTCTACTCTATAATCTGATAGATTATGAATCCCACCCACCGTTCAGATCTGGGCAAATTCCTGGGCCTTGAACCTCATAGTCAGCTCCATGGGTAGACTTCAAAGGGCTGATCCCAAGCTCAAGGATATCAGCTGGTAACTTTGAAATATAAAGTGTAACAAAAGTATTCCAGCTGAATACTGCTGTTGTTAGTACTGTTTTTTTTTTTAAAATAAGCAACACATGAACTACCTTTTCTTTGCTATGCCTGTGTCTCTGAAGGTATTACCCCTAACACTTGTGACTGTCTACTACTGGACAAGTGGATAATGCTGTAATGTTAAATGTCCAATTCCCAGATCTCAAGAAGAAGAAAAGAAAAAACACCTCTGGTCTCCCACCAGTTTTAACTGATCCCAAGAGGTAATGAGACATGCACAAAGGGGTAATGGGCAGGATTATAGGAGAATCCTGAAAGGAGAGGGGAGCCCCAGGAAGTAAAACAGATACTGTTAGAAGCAACACTGTTGGACTACAAAACCCTACTGATAAGATCAGGATTACTGCTCTTAGCTCAATGGCTCAGGCCTTGGAAGCACTAGAGTTATAATTATCAGATGCACACCTTCCGCCGTCAGGTAACTTTAGCAGGAACCAGAAAGTGCTTCCCCACGTTCTTACTGGCAACAAAGGTCAATTCAAACTCGGTGGCTTGGAAAAAGAGCCAAGGGACCCTTTTCTGATTAAGCAGCAGAAAGGGGGAAGGGTGGAGGAAGGGAGAGAGGGTGGCAGTCCTGCCTTTCCATCTAGGCATATAATCACACTTTCATGCCATAATCAAGAAGACTGCCCAGAAATGGGGTGTTCCTACAAAAAGGAGGAAGAAAACTCCAACGCACTGTTGGGGATGAGAACACCTCTATGCAGAAGAGTGAAGTGGCCCAGACAAGGCTAAGTCTGAGCGCCCCACAGGAAAGTTCCAGCTCCTTTTCTCTGCAGTATTTGAGTCGGCAGCACAGCTTATTCACGCCGTTAGCTACCAATCACCTGACTGTCCATAATGGTTGCTGACATCCCTTCACACGGCAGAGCTCAGGAAGCCAGACGGGAGAGCCAAACGGGAGAACACCTGCCCTGAGACCTGAAGAGGTCAAGAAACCTGCCCGAAGTCAGTGCTTCAGAAAGGTTTCACAATTTTTTTTCAAACTACATATTTTAAATGTATAGAAAGAACAAAATTTTTTTTAAACTGCTATGATGAATTATTTCATAAAGTAAAAACAAAACAAAACAAAACTTTTCCTTCAAGTTTGGGATTCTATAGAGCAAGTTTCCTCAGGCAGAAGAGTTGCATTATGTTTACAAATCAATCCCACTGACAATCTGAGAGCTTCTCCTAAGGCTTTGCCCACCCCACTCCCACCCCGCTCCACAGGTGGATGGCACGGTGGTACACACGTTGCAGCTCTGATGCCAGCCGCCCCCGTGCCGCCTGCCACCTCTCCCAGGCTGAGTCTCTCTCATACCGAGACCGGAACTTACTCCTCTGAGGCGCCTGTGCCCCTGGCACAGGGCCTGGCAGACAGAAGGGGCTCAAATGAACATCAGTACCTGAAAAAGAAGCCAAAGGAATGACGTTCGGAGAGTCGCTATGGGCTAAGTGATGAATTTGGGGGGGTGGGGAATCACATACTGAAAAGCAGGTGAAATTCCAGTTTTAAAGGACAACTCCATAAAAGGGAACTAAAAGGCAATATAAGCCATTTCTTAGAGAAAACAATTTAAAGTTCAGGAAGATAACAGAAGAGACTATAGTCCCACCCCCCTCCCCTTCCCAGGCCAGCCAAAAAGAACTTTGTTCATACATTCAATTAGAAAAGCTTTAAAAAATGGTAACACTCGGTGATAAGAAGGGGTTGAACGGCCAATGGGATCTCCTAGATTCCCAGGGGAAAATATTAAAACACCAGCACCTTTTCTGAAAGTCACTTGCCTTAAAATGCCTATGTCCATAAAAACAGCAGCAGCAATAACAACTAATAATAACTGCTAACCCAGCCCTATTCCAGTGTTTTATGTGCATTAAACATTTAAACCTCAGCACAATGCTCTGAGGTAGGTACTATTACGACCCTTATTTTTCACATGAGAAAACCAAAGCACAAGGAAGATACGAGGAAGTGACTTGAAGAAGGCCACCGAGTGATCCAAGAGTGCGGCTGAGAAACTAACGCGGCGTGCACCTTCAAGTACCTGCTGGTAACTGCCTTGCTTGCTTAGTCTCCTCCCGATTGTGTAGTTCTGTTCTATGAATCTACCTGAAAGCAGCAACTAGATATACAGTACATCTTTATTTATAATAAGAAAAAATTACAGAAGCCTAACAGTGTGACAGTAAGGGAACAGGGAACATGTGAAAATTCTCTCCATGTGACAGAACACTGCGCAGCCATTTAACACAGCTTTTTAAAAGAGTTCAATCATGGGGAGGGAGGAGGGAGGAGGGTTCAGGATGGGGAACACATGTATACCTGTGGCGGATTCATTTTGATATTTGGCAAAACTAATACAGTTATGTAAAGTTTAAAAATAAAATTAAACAATAAAAATAAAAAATAAAAGAGTTCAATCCCTACTTCACATCCTTCCCACTATTCTAGATGGAGTTAAGATACACATATAAAAATACAACCATAAAATAACAACATATATATATTTTATAATCTTGGGAGATGGGAGGGCCTTTTTAAGTATAACAGAAATCATAAAGGGAAAAGTCAATTAGGTTTAGCAACATCAAAAATTTAAACTACCAGGTGAAAGAACTATAATTAAGCTGAAAAGCCAACAACTGAGAAAAACACTTGAAACACAAAGACAAGGATCTATATGCAAAACAGCTACTACAGATCAGTAAGAAAAGATAACAGAATAGAAAAAAACAAGTAAAGGCAACATAATACAACACACCAAAACTCGTGGAATGCAGCAAAAGCAGTACTAGGAGAGAAGTTTACAGTTGTAACAAACATCTACATTAAAAAGTAAGAAAGATGTCAAATAACCTAACTATACTTCAAGGAGCCAGAAAAGGAACAAACTAAGCCCAAAGTTAGCAGAAGGAAGGAAATAATAAAGATTAGGGCAGAAATGAACAAAACACAGAACAGAAAAACATCAACGAAACTAACACTTTTTTTTTAGAGATAAACAAAATTGACAAACCTTTTCAGTTAAATTAAGAAAAAAAGAGAAGACATATTCAGAAATGAAACAGCAGACATCACAACAATGCCACAGAAATAAAAAGGATTATAAGAGCCTACCCTGAATGATTATATGCAAGCAAACTGGATAATCTAGAAGAAATGGATACCTTCCCAGAAACTTACAACCACCAAGACTAAATCATGAAAAAACAGAAAATCTGAAGAGACCTATAATTAGTAAGGAGACTGAATCGTAATCAAAAACCTCACAACAAAGAAAAGCCCTGGAAGGGACAGCCTCACAAGTAAATTCTACCCAACATTTAGAGAATTAAAACATCAATCCTTCCCAAACTCCAAAAATTGAAGAGGAGGGAATACTTCTACACTCATTTTATGAGGCCAGTACTACCCTGATACCAAAGCCAGAAAAAGCCACTACAAGAAAACTATCCGATGAATATAGATGTAAAATCCTTAATAAAATCCTTAATAGCAAACCACATTTGAGAGCACATTAAAAGGATCATACAGCATGACCAAGTAGGATTGATCCCTGGAATGCAAGGATGATTCAACATTCAAAAATCAATCAATGTGCCATACCACATTAACTGAACAAAGGATAAAAGTCACAAGATTATCTCAAGAGATGCAGAAAAAGAAACTGACAAAATTTAACACTGTTCCATGATAAAAATACTCAACAAACTAGGAAAAGAATGAATGGTTTCAACATTTTAAAGGCCATATATGAAAAGTCTCTAGCTAACATCCTACTCAATGATGAAAAACTAAAAAAGCTCTTCCTCTAAGATCAGGAACAAGGCAATGATGCATACCACTTCTATTCATCATAGTACTGGAAGCCCTAACTAGAACAATTAGGCAAGAAAAAGAAGTAAACAGGCATCCAAACTGGAAAGGAAAAAAATAACCTTACCTCTGCTGGCAGATGACACGCACTTATATGAATCAATAGAAACCTTTAAAGATGCCACACATACAACACACTCATAAACTGTTAGATCTAATAAATCTATAGGATACCCAATCAACATACAAAAATCAGTTCTGTTTCTGTACATTAACAACAAACAACCTGAGAAAGAAATTAAGAAAAGCAATCTCATTTACTTTGCAAATGATCAAACAGAACAAAATACCTAAAATGAATCTTACTAAAGAGATTAAAGATTTGTACACTGAAAACTACAAAACATTACTGAATGAAAACAAAGGAGATACAGATAAATGGAAATACATCCTGTGTTCATGAATTGGAAGAACTTAATATTGTAGAATCTCCATGCTACCCAAAAGTGATCTACAGATTTAATGCAACCCTGACCCAAATCCCAAGGGCATATATTAACAGAAAAAGAAAAAACAATTCTAAAATTGTTTGGAACCACAAAGGACCCCAATAGCTAAAACAATCCTGAGAAAGACGAACAAAGCTGAGGCCTCAGACATCCTGATTACAGAACATATTACAAAGCTACAATAATAAAATAGTATGATACTAGCATAAAGACAGACATATAGACCAAGAGAACAGAATATAGAGCCCAGAAATAAACCCGTGCACATATGATCAACTGATTTTTGACAGGATGCCAAGAATACACAATGGGGAAAGGACAGTCCCTTCAACAAATGGTGTTGGGAAAACTGGATATCTACATTCAAGAAATAGATTCTTATTTTACACCATACACAAAAAAATCATTTCAACCAAAATGTAAATAAGCCTAAATAAAGTGAAATAAACCACTCACAGAAGGACAAGTACTGTGTGATTCCATTTGTATGAAGTATCTAAAGTAAACTCAGTGAAGAAGAAAGTAGGATGGTGGGGAATGCCTCGGTGGGCCAGTGGTTAAGACTGTGCTCCCAATGCAGGGAGCCCAGGTTTGATTCCTGGTCAGGGAACTAGATACCACAACTAAAGTTCACACGCCGCAACTAGAGATCCCTCATGCTGCAACCATGACGTGGCGCAGCCAAATAAATAAATAGATTTCAAGGAAAGAAAGGAAAAAAGTAGAATGGTGGTTACCAGGGCCTGGGGCGGGGGTGGGAAGTTAAGAAACGGGAAGCTTAATGGGTATAACTTTGCCATCCAAAATAGAAAAGTTCTAAAGATCTGCTGTACAACACTGTGCTTAGAGCTAATAATATGAACTATATACTTAAAAATGTGTTAAGAGCAAATCCTGTGCTTTTCACAGTTAAAAAAAAGAAAAATGAGCAAAGGCAGGGTAAGTCACAGAACAAATACAAAAGGCAAATAAACATATGAAAAGACAGTCGTATACATACACCTGCAGATCGAGCAGACTGTAACTTCTAGAATATTTAATCTAGCCTACCACAGCAATACAGACAGAAGGGCAAAGGGTCAAACAGCATCTACACACACAGTCTGCATTTATACTAAACACACATGCTCTCACACGTTCTGTGGTCACACACTAAATAGGTAACCACACGGGAACAGTCACAGAAGCTGATTCATTCCTAACTGCGGCCTCCTTTGGGATGGGAGGGTCAGCTGGGAGAGAGCAAGGTAGGCAACCAGACACTATATTTTTAAAAACTGTACATTTTTACTCTGCATTTTTACTGTATTTTTCTATATTGTTTCAATTTTTCCTGAGCATCTATTCAACATTACTTCAATAATTCTGAGATATGATTATAAAAACACTAACAAATAGATCTTTATAAACATGTGTGAAAAGATAAGTCATAATACTGAGTAAAAAACTAAGTTGTAAAACTTCTATATCTATTAAAAACAAGTAAATGTATTTGTGACGAGAAAATACCCTGAAAAGGTATAGACCAAACAATGACCTGTGGAAGGTTAGGCTGACTTTTACTTTATGTGTTTCTGTATCTTAAAAATTATTTGACTCAATATAACTTGTGGTATCTTTTATAAAAATAAAACTATTTTAAAACAACACGTTAAAATAAATTTTAATTATAAAAATTGCTCATGGGCTATTAGGTAGTAAAAGCTTAACACAAAAATAAAACAACAACAAAAAAGTGCCTATAATAGGCATTTTAAAAAAAGCACACAAAGAAAATACAAAAAAAGTTTACATTTATACTGAAGTTATGTGGTTGATTATATTTTCTTCTTTACAAACTTTTAAAAATTTATTTATTTAATTGGAGGATTAATTACTCTACAATATTGTGATGGCCTCTGCCATACAAAGTTTTTTAAAAATATTTATTTATTGGGCTGTGCTGGGTCTTAGCTGCGGCATGTGGGATCTGGTTTCCCAGCCTGGGATTGAACCAGAACCCCCTGCATTGGGAGTGTGGAGTCTTAGCCACTGGACTACCAGGGAAGTCCCTTCCTTACAAATTTTCATATTTTCTAAAATGTGTCTGAATTACTTGGAAAATCAGAAAAAATAGTTACTTTTAGCTAATGAAACAACTTAGAAAAGATTATGTTTGCCCTACTCTCTCTGGAATATTGAGAGGAGAGGCATGGAGGCAGAAGTTGGACCACCTGTGTTCACAGCCCAGCCTCCCAGCTCCGAGACCACAAGTAGCCCGTTTCCCCCTCCTCTCCTCACCTATAAAATAAAGCACGTAAAGGGGGCGACCACCAGGGCCTACTTCACACAGCTCACGGAAATAAGGCAAACTCCCAGCACAGGAGAGGCACAAATGCTGACGCGATCAAAAACCAATGAAAAACCAAAGCAGCAAACAAAATCGTGAGCGAGAATAGTCTGATGTAGAGCAATTCTACCACCTTCTTGTCTCCAAAGAAAACCCCACTAGAAATGTTGGATAAAATTTAATACTCCACACCCCTTACACACACAGCTAAGCTTGAAACCAAGAAGGAAAGCGGAGTCTACTGTGTCATAAACAAAAAGGGAGGAATCAGAGAGACTAGTGAGCAGGCGCCAAAGCTGAAGGACTCAAGGGAGAAAGCACCCAGATCTAGTTCTTAAAAGCAGAGGGCTGAGGACTGGGGATTTAATCACTCCTAAGAAAGAAGAGTCCAGGCTACAGGCCCCCTGCATGCCAGGAACCAGAGCTGAGATAAATTCATAAAGCTAGAGGCCAGGAAGGACTATACTTCTACACCATTGCCCCACCCCCGCCATGAACTGGAGCCTAAAAAACTGCCCACCAACCTGCAGAAGCAGCAAGGAACCTTGCCATCTGCAAGGGGCCGCATGGAAAAAGAGGGCTCATAAGAAAATGGAAACTCAGGCTCTCACCAGGTACAGAGTGAGTGTAAGCTACTCAGTCAGGTCTGACTCTTTGTGATCCCACGGACCATACAGATGTAGAGGTACAGATGCAGACTCCAAATGCACACACCCAAAACCAATGGCAACCAGCTAAATTTGTAGGGCCCCAGCAGAGGAGAAAACAAAACTCCCCTTCAGAATGCTTCCATAATCCAAAACACATGGGAATTCCATGGAAACTAATCCCAACTCAAAATAGGCTTACGTTGAAAAACAAAAACAAACCACTGCAAGAGGAAATAAACCATCAGAGGGGAGCGTGACATAAGGGGAACTTGCACTCCAAGAATTAGAGATAATAATAATAATCTAAAAGCATCTTTAAAACAAGTATGCTGAAAGATGACAGAATGCTGGTAATGGTGAAAGCTGGGCAAAGGACACACGTGGTTCATTACCATTTCCTTCTTTTGTATATATGACATTCTCATAATAAAAAGGTTTTAACAAGCCCATAATAAAAAGTTTTTTAAAAGTTAAAGAAGTTCAAAGAGCTAAAGGAAGAAATAGAAACCATATGGTAAGAAGAGGCAGTTTTTTTAAACCAAAAAAGAGAATAGAAATTAAAACACAATATTAAGATAACTACTTTTTTGGTTAAGTAGTATAGACAGAGCTGAAGAGAGAATCAGACCCTGGAAAACAGAATGTGAAAATATTCCAGAATGCAGGAGAAAGACATAAAGAGACTAGGTTATACAGAAAAGCTACTAGGAAGGCTAAAGAGAAGGTTCAAATACTTTTAGTAGAATAGTGGTCAAGGAAAAATAGGAGCCAAGGTGGGAAGGAAACATCAAGTTGAAGGAGCATATTAAGGCCCAGGTGGGGCAAATAAAAATATGTTCAAACCCAGAACACTAGTATAATACAAGTGCAAAACAGCAGAGTCAGAAAAATTTTTAAAGCTAAAAAAGAGGGAAAAAAGATGCACAAAGGTGACAATTAAACTGACAATAGACTTCTCAATAGCAAAAATAGTTATTAGGAGATAAATGGGACCATATCCTCAAAGTGGTAAGGCAAATGACGGTCACTCTGGAATCTACATTTGTGAACAATGGTACAAGAATAGGGGCAAGATAAAGAAAGATATATATCTAAAAGAATTTTTTTCAGTACCAAGACTGAGTTTACTGTATATAGAGTTACTAAACAAGGAAAGGACGGAAGTGAAAGTTGCTCAGTAGTTTCCGACTCTTTGCCACCCCATGGACTGACTATACAGCCCATGGAATTCTCCAGGACAGGATACTGGAGTGGGTAGCCTTTCCCTTCTCCAGGGGATCTTCTCAACCCAGGGATCGAACCCATGTCTCTTGTACTGCAGGTGGATTCTTTACCAGCTGAGCCATAAGGGAAGAAGACAGCCAAAGGGAAAGAATGTCATGCAAGAAGTAATGGTGACATTAAAAAAAATGCATAATTTCTAAGCCAATAAAAGAGAAAAAGATTTGATTAAAGAAAATTCAATCAAATGAACAAAAGACAGAACAGACGGAAAAAACAAGAAGCAAAGTAAAAGTATAGTTAAACTGGAAATTCAAAGTTAGAAGGCAGAAATCAGTAAACAGGCATCGCCAGTCCTAATAACTAACTACATGGCTTCCCTGATAGCTCAGTTGGTAAAGAATCCGCCTGCAATGCAGGAGGCCTGCGTTTGATCCTGGGTTGGGAAGATCCCCTAGAGAAGGGAAAAGCTACCCACTCCAATATGCTGGCCTGGGTCGCAAAAAGTGGGACATAAGCGACTTTCACTTTCACTAACTACATGGATTAAATTAACCTAATAGAAAAAGACAGAGATTTTTAAGTCTTTTACATGTGGTCTCAAGATACTAACCAAAAGAAAGCCAGTCTTACACCGGATTATTTTAATTCAACTGTTTCTGAAAGTGATCACACAAACACAACTTAGTAAGGGTAAGAAAGACATGAATAACACAATTAAAAAGCTTGATCCAACAGATATACAACGCCATGTCTATCAAATAGACAGTATACATTCTTTCCAAGCACACATGAATAACTTATAAAAACTGATAATATATAAGGTCAACACAAAGGACATCATAATGAATTGCCAGTACACCAGTTCTCTGACACCAATGGTTAGAGCTTAATTATAAGTTATAAAATTATATTTTTTTAAAAGATAAAACTCACATATTCATAAACTAAAAAATACCTTTGAAAAAACCCACAGGTTAAAGAAGCAATCACAACCGAGATTTTGTACTAACCAATGGAAGCACATCAAAACTTGACCGCACATCAAAACCTGTGGGATACAGCAAAAGCGCGACCCTGAGAGAAATCAGCCGCTTCAAATGCATTTTTAAGTAACAAGAATTTCAGAAAATGTGTTAAACACATAATGAAATAGGGTTAAAAAGCAGGACAGACACACAGAATACAAGTAAAATTTAGGCAATCTAAATAAGATCAGTGGATCCCATCAATGTCAAGATTCAGGTTGTCATCATATACTACAGTTTTATGAAATGTTACCATTGGGGAAACTGGACAGTGTATAGGATCTCTCTAAATTATTTCTTAGAACTGCGTGTGAACATACAATCATCTCCATGAAAACGTCAATTAAAAAAAAATCCCCAACACTGATACTAACCCATGCTGATAAGGATGTGAAGCAACAGGAATTCTCATTCATTACTGGCAGGAACGCAAAAGGGTACAGCCACTCTTGGAAGACAGTTTGGCAGTGTCTTACAAAATTAAACACATTCTTTCAACACAATCCAACAATCGTGCTCCTTGTTGTTAATATAAATGGGTTCAAAACTTCTATCTACCAGAAACCTATACACAGATAAATGGGTTCAAAACTTCTATCTACCAGAAACCTATACACAGATGTTTATGGTAGCTTTATTCATACATGACAAAACTTAGAAGCAACCAAGATGTCCTTCAGCAGATGAATGGATCAACTGCGGCCATCCGGAAAATGGAATATTATTTGGTGCTAAAAAGAAAGGCGCTCTCAAGCCATGAAAAGACATGGAGGAAACTTAAATGCACACTATTAATACTAAGTGAAAGAAGTCAATCTGAAAAGGTTGGTATGAATGGGTGGAGCAGAGGATTTGGGGGGCAGCAAAACTATTCTGTATGTTGCTATAATGGTGGATTCATGTCACATGTGTGTCAAAACCCACAGAATGTGTAACAAGAGTGAACCCTAGTGTAAAACGATGGACTCTGGGTGATAATGATGTGTCACTGTTGGTTCATCAACTGTAGCGAATGCAGCACTCTGGTGCACGCTGGGCATGTGTGGGCGCAGGAGTGTATGAAAAAGCACTGTACTTTCTGCTCAATTTTGCTGTGAGCCTTAAACTGCTCTAAAAAATAGTGTTTTTTTTTTAAAGAAATGAAATGGTGCTATTCACAAAAAAAATAAAACAGAGCAAATTAAAACAAAGAAGAAACAAATATTTATGCAGCGCATAATAATATCTGCTATTATTCTGCTGGTGCTGGGACACAAGAGATAAGCAGAACACATCCCCATCCTCCTGGAGCTTACCACTGAGTACAGGAATCAGATACCAAACAAATAAACCACACAAATATAAAAGCACAATGTTCAGTTATAGTCAATACAGGAAAGCCTCATTTTATTGTGCTCTGCTTCACTGTGCTTTGCTGCTACTGCTTTTTTTTTTTTTTAAATTGAAGGTCTGTGACAACCCTGCATTGAACACATCTAGTGGTGCCATTTCCCAACAGCCTTTGCTCACTTCATGTTTTCTGGGTCACATTTTGGTAGTTCTCAAAATATTAAAAAAATTTTTCATCACTGTTATATTTGCTATGGTGATCTGTGATCAGTGATCTTTGATGTTACTATTGAAAAAGGTTACAGTTTGCTGAAGGCTCAGATAATGGTATTTTTTTTAATTAACAAAGCATTTTAAAATTAAGGTATGTACACTGTTTTTCTAGACATAATGCTACCGCACACTTAGCAGACTACAGTAAAATGTAAACACAGCTTTTACAGGCACCGGGAAACCAAAACATTCATGTGACTTTATTGCCTAGTGATATTCACAAACAAATCTGTCGTATCTCCGAGGTGTAACATGACCCACACTAATAGTGCCTCTGAGAAAGTGATGTTTAAGGTGAAAACAGAAGGCTGGGTAGGAGTATTTTAGGCAGAAAAACCAGCATATGCAAAGGCCAGGGTGGCTGGAGTACAGTGATAGGTCAGGATACTGGCAAAAATAAGGCTGGACAGGCAGGCAGGATCAGATTATGTAGGTTCTGGCTTTTACAATTACAGCAACTGCCAAAAAACTTGAAGAGCATTAAAGGAGTGACATAATCTGATTTGGTTTTTAGAAGATCACTCTAGCTGCTGTGTGGAGAATTAGACTGGGGTTGGGAAGACACAGAAACTTGTTGATAGCTACAGCAGTGAGTAGCTGGGACTAAGCAGGTGATGGTGGAGGAAAGAAGTGGCAGGATTCTAGATGAGAGAATTGACAAGACCTGGTGATGGACATCACCAGACAGAGTGACAGAGTAGGAGGTATACAAAGACAGCCAGCGCTAAGGTTTCTGAATGACGACGTGGGTAGAAAGGCCCTTTACAGTGAAGCAAAATAAAGGAGGAAATAATCGTGGGGGAGTAGGTTAGAAAGTAAGTTATATGCATTAAACTTGAGGTGCCAGTAAAACATCTAATAAAACATCCACTGAACTCAGAATGGAAACACGGGCTCAAACAATATACATTGGACTCAGTGGCTTGTGGGTAGTATTTAAAGTCATGAAAGTGAAAGAAATTGCCCAGGGGAAGAATATAGAGAAGATGGTTTAAAACTAAGCCCTGGGGAACTTGGAGTTCTAGAGGTTTAGACAGAAGAGAAAGAGATCACAGAAAATAAACCAATGGATGGAGCTACAGAAAGCAAAAAAGAAAATGTTTCAAGGAGAAGAGCCCACTGAATTCTATTGAATACTACAGAGAAATCACAGGATGTGAGGGCAGGCAGGGCTTAGTAACATGGTGATCCCTGGGAGGCCTTACCAAGAGGAGCTTCAGGGATATACACACAAGAGACACAGTCCAGACTGAAGTGTGTTGAGGAGTGAGTAGAAGGTGACAACAAGGTAAGGTGTGCAAACCATGCCTCTGGAAGCTTCGTTAGGGCAAGTGGGAGGATAGCCTGGACTACACAACATGCTGGAAGGAGATGTGCAACCAAGAGAAAGCTTTTAAAAAGTGACTTCTCTGGAATTCCCCGGCAGTCCAGTGGTCAGGATTCTGTGCTTTCACTCCTGAGGCCTGTGTGTGACCCCCGGTTGGGGAACTAAGATTCTACAAGCCACCCTGCGCAGCCAAAAGAGAAGTAAACAAAAATTAAAAAAATAAACAGTGACTTCTCTTTCCCTGGTAGCAAATGAACTGGGCAGATTTATTGATTAAAGGAGACTTAACGAGTCAGGGAAATCGGCTCACTGATCGAACAAGTCCTGAAAATTGGGAAGGGATGGGAGTGGAGACAGACATGAAGGGATGAGTCATTAAGTCCCTAACCAAGTATTTATAGGAATTCAACATAAAGCTTACTTCTACCTAAAGGAGAAATATCCCTATTTTAACATGGAAAGAAGCAGCTTCAAACATGCAATGGCTTTAGCTCACATAATCCTGAAATGCTTCAGAGAACCCCAGAATACTAGAGCTTGGTCACAATTTTAGAGCACTAACGTTTATGCGACATCTTACCCCTATAAAGGTAGTAAAAACTGAAAAGTTACAGCTTCAAAAAGCATTTAGGCGCTAGTGACAATTCAACCTAACCTTTGCATCATGGCATACATTTTAGGAAGATTTTTCACACTCATATTCTCTTCTTCCACCTTTGTAATATCTCTAAAATTGTTCCCTGAGGATGGCAAGAGAGGATTATCATCCTCTGGGAAAGATGGAAGCATGGGTTCAGAATGGTAGGACAGGACATCCATCCCAAGCGCTATAGCAAGCGGTGCAGACAGGATCTAAACCCACATCTTTAGGTTCCAAAACCAATGCTGATTTAATAATCACATCTCTTAATACATAACAAGGTTGCCGAGGATTTATGCCTTGACCTTTTGGGGTTCACATCTAGAAGGGCAACCAAGTTCTCTCACAAGTCAACACTGACATCTTAGATACCCTGAAACACGGGGCTGGAAGAACGCACTGACAGAGCATAAAGTTGTAGGTTCCAATCCTTTTCCAAGTAATGGACAGTCTCTTCTCCCACATGGTGATGGGAGAAGATACAAACTCAACACAGATACTGAAAACAGAAGTGAAGAAAACTCCAGGTTGCCAAACACTTCAGTTACCAAGGCCAAGACACGAAGGAAGCACCAGGGCAGTGTCTGACGAAAGCAGAGCGTCTCTGTTCGCTCGCTAATTGCACAATCTAGAGCAGGGTTTCTCAACCTTGGCGCTACTGACATCTGGGGCCAGGTGATCCTTTGTTGTGGGGAATGTCCTGGGCGTTGCAGGACGTGTGGCAGTATCCCTGGCCGCTACACACTCTGTGCCAGCAGTACAACTCCACCTGCCCCGGTCATGACAACTAAACGTATCTCCCAGCACTGCCAAACACACCCTAGGAGCAGGAGCGGCTGAGGAGATAGTCCCCATTTGAGTAACACTGATCTAAATGGATTCCACCATGAATACAGGATGAATTATTTTCTAAGTTTCTTCAAGGAGAAAACATCAAATAATTTTGACTTTATAGGCTATAAAATGATTTCAGAAACAAAAGATAATCTGTGGAGCCCTTAAACTTTTCAAATTTTGCTTGTAGTTGGCAGATGCCTGTTGTAGTCCCCCACAGCACCCTTAAATCTTCTAAAATACTTCTGAGTGTTCCTGTTGATTTACCAAGCTATGTTAGCTATGCTGCAGACAAAAATCAACTTTATCTTGGTGTATGAATACCTGAAACAGAACTTTTAAAATATCTGCAGCAGAGCTCAGATTGGGCAGTTGGGCTTTAACTGACTCAGGACAGAGTAAAATTGTTACAACCCAAGACTCAATTCCCCTTGAGGTTTCCACACTGCCTCTGCTAAACCTAGCTGGAGGGCTCTTCAAGGGAGAAGCAGAGGCCTTAGCCCCCGGAGTATGGGCCTGACCCAAGAAGCTTCTGTAAAAGTCTGTTGTGTGAAAGAACAGAATGGACACTGTCACACATTAATAAGATCTTTTTCTGCTCTCGAGAAGTTAAATGGGTAAGAAATAAGACTTGGAATAATAATAATAAATTTTTTAAAAGCTAGTCTTAGTTTGTAATAGTTTTTACAGGCTCTCCCTAGGAATATCATCTTTTTAGTCCCCTTTCCAAAGCACAACTAAAAAGTTTTTAAAATCCCCAAGCACATTAACCACCACTTTCAGAAGCAGGATTAGACAAAGGGAAGGCATAGACCAAATCAATGTTGAAAACTTAAACTCAAAAGGAGAAAAGAACGTGCACATCTGAAGTTTAAAGTCATTCTTACCCTGTGACCCCCTAACCCAGCTCTTGATCTCCAAATTCAGGGGGAGGGTAAATTTAGGGTGAAAGATTAGGCCTCAGCTACATGGCTCAGACGGTAAAGAATCTGCCTGCAATGCAGGAGACCTGGGTTCGATCCCTGGGTTGGGAAGATCTTCTGGAGGAAGAAATGGCAACCCACTCCAGTATTCTTGCCTGGAGAATCCCCACAGACAGAGGAGCCTGGTGGGCTACAGTCCATGGGGTCACAAAGAGTCGGACATGACTGAGCAACTAAGCCCACACACGCTGGCATTTAAAAACATCCTGGCAAGTGCTCTGTCAGGCAGTCTATAATTAGTGAGTATGCCTCGGAAATTTAAAATGAACTCAGAGGGTTTCAGAAGCCAACAGCCAGCCTCCTGAGCCCTGAGCTGCACAGGCCCGGGGCTGATGCTGTTGAGAACTGGCGCTGGGTGTCGGCCACGGCACACACGTGTGTGTACCCACATGCCACTTCTGCAGTTTCTTTTTTCAAGGCTCTCATGGCTTGACCTCAACACCTGCTGCACTTCCTGAAGACAGACAGGCCTTGGAGCTCCACTTGTTCCTCGCACGAGGCTGCACTTTCTAGGAACGACCGCACACACGCAGAGGCTGGCCAGCTGCCAAGGCAGGGGCAGCCCAGCCGCCTCGGGCCTGAACTTTCCCAGTGCTGTCAGGGCGGGTTCCCGCTAGGAGCTGACTCAGCGGCCGGCATGGAACTCTGCCAACCACACAGCAGTTCGGGGGCTGCCGGCAAGTCACAGATGTTTTGCTAAACCAAAGCAATCAGCCGGGAGGCGGGTCTGGGCTGGCAGGCAGGCTACTGCTGTCGGGGAAGCTAGGACTCTCTGATCCTAGTCCGAGCTCTGCCACCACCTTCCTGGTGATCAGAGGGGAAACCTCTGCGCCTCTCGGTGTCTCCCCTGCTTCTGAGCATGTCTGCGGAGCTGCAGCGGAGGATGGCACTGCGTGCATGAAAAAGCACCTGGGGCACTGCTACCACCGTGAGCCAGCTCTGTTAATCCTCACAACATCCTTGGAGGTACGCTTGGTATTTTTATTTCACAGAGGGCTCAAAGGAATTAAGAGCCCTACTGAAAGATCACAAGGGTAATAGATGGAAGAGGTGGTATTTGAACCCACTTTGCTGGCTCTGGAATCTACTGCAAACACTGCTACTGTAAAGCTCAGATCAACTGCATAGGTAGGGCTCCTGGGTACAAAGATGCTGATTCTTCAGCCTACAAAGGACCTTTCTCGTATGGCTTCTTGGTGCTCTGTGTAAATCCATAGCTCTTCACAACTGATTTCTAAACAGCATCATTGGACCACAAGAAGTATGTATGCTGCGCACTTCCCTGGAGGTCCAGGGGCCAAGACTCTGAGCTCCCAACGCAGAGGGCCCAGGTTCCATCCCTGGTCAAGGAATTAGATCCTGCATACGGCAACTAAGAGTTCACATGCTGCAATGAAAGACCCCACATGCCTCAACTAAGAGCCGGCAAAGCCAAATACATAAATAAGTAAATACTTTTCAGGGAAAAAAAAGAAGTATTATGTGCTTACAGGGAGTACCCAAATATTACCAGCTTTATTATGAACTCCCTGCCTTAGCACCAAGTCACCTGGCCTGGAAGACCTGATCATCACTCCCATTCTTTGGGTGAAGAAAAGGAGCATGGCAAGTCAGAAAGACAAGAAGCAGCAGAAGACGAAGAAAGCACAGATTCCTTAGGCTCCACCTCCTGAATTAATTCATTAGGACCCTGGAGTCTACATTTTTAAAAACTATTCTGGAGCTCTCCCTAGATGACTCTCAAGCTCTGCCTTGTGTAGGAATCACTGAAGCTTGCCTTGGCTAAAAAGAGAATTGTGAGAGCCTCCCTGGTGGTCCAGTGCTTAGGACTCAGTGCTTTCAGTGCCTGGCCTGAGTTCAATCCCTGGTTGGGGAACTAAGATCCTGCAAGCCGAGCAGCCCAGCAAAATAAATAAATAAATTGAAAATTGCGAGGTCTACCCTTCCATGTTTCAAAGGAGGTATAATAAGGGTGAGATGAAATCATGTCTACAAGGCTCTTTGCTGGAAAATATACACAATACAACAGCTTCCCATCAGCCACATTTAGCAGCAAAACAACAAAATTGCCCTTAAAAAGCTCGATCCTGGGTTAGCCTGGGGCTAAGACTCTATCTTAGACAAGACAGTTCTCTTATCACACTACTACTAGAAAAACTGAAATTGGAGTCATACATCTCATTTTTAGATATCCCTCATAACACTGTTGCAACCTCATTCTTCCTCAATTCCCCCCCACCCGCCAAAAGACTGTATTGACAATCTTTCCCATTAAACTTGGAACTATCTATTTTAGGAGTAACTTACACATTTCACTGCTCTAATCAAGAAAACAACTATGAGGGAAAAACTCAAGGCCTATCCCTGTCTAGGCTGCTGGTCACTGAAGGAGGCTGAGAAGACCCAGACTGGCACAGACCCTGGCAGTCCAGGATCCCTCTCTGGCTAGCCTTTCGGGGGAACAAATAAGCCCCCAAGAGGAAAGACTGACCTGCTTGAGCTGCTCATCAAGGTTCCAGCCCGGCTGCCCTGCCACGGAGACTGAAGTGGAGGTCTTCGAAGCATCTTTGGTATGGTCTTCTTTAGCTTGCTGTCCATGGGGTGCGAGCCCTGGTGCTGGGAGCAGACCAGGCAAGGGAGCTGCTCTGGGGTCTTGGCGAGCCACCTTCTGCACATGAAAATATTTTGAAGCAGCCTGGGTCTGTTTCTCAGCCACCTCTGCTTCATCATCCCCATCCTCACCTTCCAAACCTCCTTCCTCTTCCTCAGGCTCTGAGTTCACCTTGCTCCGTTCAAAAACTCGGGCCACTGCAGTGGCCGGTGGAACTCTGGCTGAGGGACCCAGGGCAGGGCTGCCAGAAGGCCTCCCAGGTGTGGCAGAAAGGTGAGTCTGCTGTGTGACCAGCTTCTGGGCGTACAAGAACGGGGTTTCTCTCATCTGCTGCCCCTGCTTCTCTCTGGCATCCATCTGCAGAGGAGCCAGGTGGGGTGGCTGTGGCGGCGGCTGCTGCTTCTGCTGAGGGTGCAGGGGCTCCATCACTGCCTCGAGTTTCACCCACAAACTGGCATGGCTCCGAACCTGGGCACAGCCCGACAGGCACACAGGGTCTAAACCTTTATGTGATCAATAGAAACCACATAGGAGAAAGAAAGGGAAAAAAAAAAAAAGATGTAAAACAGGTATAAAAAGGTTTTCTGGGCTTCCCTGGTGGCTCAGTGGTAAAGAATCTGCCTGCCAAGGCGGGAGACCTGGGTTCGATCCCTGGTCTGGGAAGATCCCATATGGCTCAGAGAAACTAAGCCTGTGCGCCACAACTACTGAGCCTGTGGCTCTAGAACCCGGGAGCCACAACTATTGAGCCCACGTGCCACAACTACTGACGCTCGTGTGCCCTAGAGCCAGCGCTCTGCAACACGAGAAGCCCCCGTGATGAGAGGCCCGCACACCGCAACTAGAGAAAGCGCAGCAACGATGACCCAGCACAGCCAAAAATAAATAACTAACTACCTTAGGGGAAAAAAGACGTTTTCTTTGCTCCAGTAAAGGGCATGAATTCTGAACATTAAACATGTGCCGGTAAACCTGAGTGGTGGGAGTTTGGGGCGGGTGTGGGGGGGGTGGTAGGTGGGCAAAAAAAAGTGTGAGGAAGAGGAACAGGATTTAAGAGGAGAAATATGGGATGAATCCCAGTTGTGCTGGACAACTGGTGGGTTTAAAACAAAGTAAACCTAGATGACATGAAGTCTGCAAACATCTGTGTTCTGATCTCTCTTCCTCAACATTATCAAACACTAATCTGTTTATTACTGAAAAAGCTACTGGGTTTGCACTGTACAGAGGTTGTGAGTAGGAAAACCACAATAAAAAAGGGAAAGAAGGGCCTGCCTACAAGAAAGAGACTATTGCTTACGTTCCCAGGCCCATCAGAGAAAGATATTGCCATCAAAGCAAGACCGAGTTATCAGGCAAACACAAAGATTTTTCTCATAGAAAAGCAGAACCTAGCAAACTCCCCTTGGGTTTAAACTTTTAAAATTTCCCAGAATAAATGGCCAGCCTGCTTTTTGAGTGGGCTGAGCCAATGCTAACTGGACATTATAGCCTCAAAAAGAATCCAATTTCAACAACATGAGAGAATGAAACACGAAAGGAGGCAAGAGTTCTCAAATTGCAATCGTCAACTCAAAAACAAACGGGGGAGGGGGGATTCCTCTGGAGATTTTTAAGCTTTAATTAATTGGAAACAGGTATGAATATCGTCTAAACAAGTCAAAGCTCCTTTTTTAAATTTTTAAATTCTCTTTTAAAGCTTCTTTTTTAAAAACAGTCTAGAAAATCTCGTCACATCCCCTTTCTTTCTGATTCACTTCTATGACATTCTATGACAAATACAAAAAGGAAAGGCTTTCAGGCCAAAAGTATTCTGGAGGCAGGTTTATCAGCATTCTTACCAATCAGTCTCCAAACACACACCCCTTTCACACCCTCTCCTCCTTTAACCAGCCCCCCTCTTTACCTTCCTCCTTTTCAGGCCCCCACCCCCAGCAAACCTCACTTGAGTTATGTTTCCTCAGCAAGTCTTCGAAACTGAATGGATTACTATGCATGGGCAAATTTTAGGTGAACAGGACTTGCAACATGGCGTACAGTGCTATCATCACATAAAAGCAGCAGCAGCAGGGCACAGGTTGGGACTTGATAAATTTGATAAATGCACTGTTCCACTGTTTAAGGATTGGGCAGAAAGACTTAAAAAAAAAGAAAGAAAGAAACCTAAATGTCTTCGCATCTTCAAAAACTCACGGGGAAGTAATCACACCCCTAGCAAAATCAACTGCTTGGATTTATGTTTTTGTTTTTTTTTTTTTAAACAGATTGAAAAGGTACAACTTTTCAAGCTAGGCAAAAAAATTAATTTTTTAATTTTCATTTTCTGTTTAATCTTAGAAGTACTTCGTTTGTCTTTTGCATTCTGTGAAAAATTCAAATTCCAATTTGCCTCTCTCTTACTGCCTCTACTTCCTCTCTTCGCACTTTAGAAAGTGTGAGTTATGCCTGCAGCAATACTTTCATTCTGCTATAGCCCTTTTTATAGCGTACCAAAGCATGAAAAGGTTTACACCCACGTTAAATCCAGTTGCCAAAAGTGTTCATTTAAAATAAAAACAATCTGCATCAAAGAAAAGTAAACAAAAGAATAAGGAAAAGCAAAGAATTCGGTGGTCATTTTCATTCTCCTTATAGCATTATAACATCAATCGATCACAAGCGGGATAATTTTTCAAACAAGTCCTGCCAGTCATCGAACAACTGTTTCTCCTCTTGTGGCACCATCTTCTCTGTATGCTGTCCTCAGCGGGGAGGGGTGGGGGGTGGTATCTCACAGCCTCTTTAGGAAGACTGAGATGACTCAGTTCTACAACTCGATGCGCACACCCTCCCCCAAAGAGCCCATCTTCCCCCTGACCCTAAACAGCTAGTAGATCCAAACAACAATACCACCTGCCTACTTTTAGAAAACTTAGGTCTCAAAAATCTAAACCACTCCATCCCTTCACACGGCCCCCTCCCCCATTTCCCCTAAAGTTCCCGGACCTGCAAGACGGGCGCAACGGACTCCTTGCAGCTTTGAAGCCCGCCTCGCCCACCATTCCTTCTACCTTCGCTGCCAGATCCCTCTGCCAGCCAGCCCCCTTTTACCCCATACGTCCATCACCCGGCCATTCTTTACATCCCCCCAACCCAACTCTATCCCTTTTACCTCTACCAAGCCCCCCTCCACCCCCAAGCCAATCCGCTGGCTCTTCTTAGATCGTCCCAACGCCACCTTATCTTTGCTCTCTCCGTTCCCAGGGGCCCCTCACTCTTCCCATCCCTTTATCTCAAATCACCCTAATGGGCGAGGGCGCTTCTGGGCTCCTCCCAGCGCTCTCACTTTTCCTCCGCGGTCCCCAGTGCTCCGCCGGCCCGCGCCTTCACGTCTGCCGCTACACACCTGCCTTTCCTTCTACTCCTCCGTCCCCTCCACCTGCCACAGCACCCGCTCCTGCCGAGGCTGAGAGAGACGGACCCCGCGCGGCTTACCTGTGCGGGGCGCTCCGGGTCCGCCGGCAGCACAGGAGGCGGTCACTCAGGCCCCGGCGCGGCAGCTGCGTTTCGGAGTTGTCCGCAGCCGGGGGCCACAGCCGGGGCGGGGCCCGCACCGGAAGCGGCGCCGCAGGGCCGGGTCGCCGGCCCGGGGCGGGAAGGGGGCGGGGCCACAAGGAACGGGCGGGGCCTGGTGCCGGAAGTGGCCAAAAAGGGACGAGGGGTGGGGTTTAGCGGAAGTGACTTCCAGGGAAAGCTCCGCCCAACCGAGTCGTGGGCGGAAGCTACTGGAAGCTGGCAGAAGCTTCCGCCAATGGGAAAGCGCAAACACGGAGGAGTTCCGGTGAGAGTACTTCCGCGGGGAGTTGAAAAAAGCCGGTCCGCTTGCTCCTTTTTTGCGAGTTTTCTAGCGTGAGGGCTGGTGTAACGCGGGCCAGCGGTAGGTTGGCAGGAAGGTAAATAAAGGACAAGAAGTGTCAGGGCTTTCTGCTGTTGCGGCCCCTTCCACAGCCTCCTGCCTACAAACCGTTTTCCTCTGAAATTCCCGCTTCCAGATTAGCTTTTCTGTGTCATCTGAGGATTCAGCATCCCCTGGAACTCTCTCACATGGGTTAGTATTCTCACTTCCCAGGTTCCAGAAGTGGGGGCAATGTGCCAAATACTGTCACCTCTTGTAAAAACCCTTGCTTCTGTGACGCTTACTCGTAAGACTTTGGCACCCATTTAACCACCTCTGTGAAGATGATCTGTTAATATGTGGATCCAGCTCCTTTTCTTACTTTCTCTAACCATCTACCATCTTGATAAATTCAGTATCACTGACAATTCATTTAACTTGCAGGCTTCATCCCTTTTCTCAGCCTCCCAATCCCAGTCAAAAAACCTGGATCTTGTCACCAGAAACTGTCCTGTTGGGAATCAGTAATTCGAACATACCTCTATCCAACCACAGCCTGATAACCTTGAGCTTGACTGCTCAAGAACGTCACCATAACTGTCTTTTTCGCTTTATCAGAACCTCCAATCTGATGAAAGCTTCTACTTAAGTCCCACTTTTCAGTTCCCTCCCTATCCGTCTTAAATTCAATGTTACATCGTTACAGTCCCCCTCTTACTCTTAAGCCTGCCCCAACACTCCTCTTTTCCCCAAACAAGTCCTCCACCGTTGATGGATTAACATGCTTCTGTATGCCTGTATCTTGTCACAGTAAGTTGTCCTGCTGAGCAGATTGGCATCCCTAAATACAATCATTTCAACCTTAAATGAGCTCTGAACAGTGTATGGAAATTTCATCATATTTTTCTAGTTAACTTGCTCTCCACTGTCTGCAAATCTCTAATCCTATGCTTCCTGTACTGCTTCCCTGATTATCCTACTGTCTAAGTAATAGAAAATATAGAATGCCCTCAAATCTAGAAATCTACATGTGTTTCCATCCTGTCCTTGCCTCCTATAAGTTACTCAATCAAAAATATTTATTGAACAACTATATGCCAGATGAGACATCATCTAAGTGCTTGTTGATCAATGAACAAAAATTTTCAAGGATGTTTCTAGTGTGAGGAGACAGAAAAACAAATATATGTGTGTGTATGTATATATTCTAAGAAAAACAAAGCAAGGTAAGGGTTAAACAGTGGTCTCAGGTGGCTACTATTTTAGATGTTAGAGAAAGATTCATTGATAAGGGACACTTAAGCAGAAAATGGAATTGATCTGATGGGGCTGTGCCATGTGGATATCTTGGGAAAGCAAGTTCTAGACAGGAGAAGCAAATTTAAATGCTCTGAGGCAGGAGGGTGCTTGACATGCTATAGAAATAGCAAAGAGATTGCTCTAGCTGATACAGAGTCAGTGTGGGGAGAGTGGTAGGAGATGAGATCAGAGAGGTAGCCTGGGGTCCAATCATGTGGGACTTTGTAGGCCATGGTGACAACTTTGGATTGTTAACACTAAAACCACTGAAGAGTTGTTTGATCACATTTAAGCCTCTTAAAGTTTCATTCTAGCTATTACGTGGAGAATAGACAATGAGGGTAGAGAAGTAAGAGTGGAAGTGCCAGTTCTGGCAGAAGATGATGGCAGCAGTGGGGGTGGTAAGAACGGGTCAAATTTCAGGTGCATTTTGAAAATGAAGCCACAGGACTTACTAATGGATTATGTCTAGGTTAGGGAAGAGAGTAAAGGATGATGTCAAGGTTTTTGTCCCAAGTAACTGGTAGAATAGTGGTATCATTACTAACCAAGAAATTTTGTCCGAAGCTGACCCCGATGGAATACTACTCAGCAATGAAAAGGAATGAAGGATTTTTTTTTTTTAATAAAAGGAATTAAGTATTGACATACCCAACAACTTGGTGTTACAACCACATAACAATAAAGGCATTATGCTGAGTGAAAGAAGCTAGTCTCAGAATGAAAATCTTGAAAATATTAAAAACATAGTGTCAGAGAATAAGTCAGTGGCTCCCGGATTTAGGAATGGAAGAGTGACTATAAAGAGATAGCAAAAAGAAGGATTTGGGCGTGATGGAACCCTTCTGTATTCTGATTGTGGTGGTAATTACGTGAGTCTAAACATGTGTTAAAATCCATAGAACTGTATAACAAAAATACAGTCAGTTTTATTGTATGATCATGTTTTATTTTTTTACTGTGCTCAGAATATGCGTGCTATGCACTCTCAGTCATGTCCAACTCTTTGCAGCCCTGTGGCCCACCAGGCTGCTCTGTCCATGGAATTTTCCAGGCAAGAATACTGGAGTGGGTGGCCATTTCCTATGCCAGGGGATGATCCTGACCCAGGGATTGAACCTGCATCTCCTGTGTCTCCTGCATGGGCAGGTGGATTCTTTACCACTGTGCCACCTGGGAAGCCCCATATTGTATGATAAGTTTTTAAACCAAACTTGCCTTGCAAGCTCAAGTTTCCCTTCCTAATTCTCAGGGTTCTCCCTTTAACCTTTTGCAATGTTGGATCCTTCTATCTGCATTCAAACAAGCTGTAGTTTCAACCATCTTTTGCTTTGAAAAAACAAAAACAAAAAAAACAAACACCCTTTCCCTTGACCCTATATTCTGTGACTAAGGCCTTATCTCAAGATTCCCCTTCCTGGCAAAGCTTCTAGAATTACTGTCCTCATTGCAGCCCAAGCGATCTTTATCTCTCTCTCTTTAAAATGCTCTACGGCTTCCCATTACTCTTGGGATTGAGACCTAAATTCCTTCATGTGGCGGGCAGAACCCTAGCGTCTGCCTACCTCTTTGGTTTTAACTCTGCTTCAGGTAGAGTAGAGGACCCAAGAGGAGGCAGCCTTCCTAGATAAACTCAGTAGTAGTTGAAACAACACACACACTCTCTGCCCCACACCCCACCCCTCACCCCCCATAGTCATGTGTTTAAACTCTGGAGATAATCACCCATTCTGATTAACAGAAATATCATTTAATCTCCTTTGGCATCCACGATGTAGTAGATTGAACAGAATAACCATAGTATTTTTCAGCTTCTCCTATTGAGAGGTGGAGTCTGTTTCTCCATTTTCTGAATCTCAGCTTGGTCATTTGATTTGCTTTGTTTCTATGGGATATTTGCAAGTCTGATACTAGAAGTATTTAAAAAAATTTTTTTTAACTGTATTTACTTTTGGTTGCACTGGGTCTTTGTTGCTATGTGTGGACTTTCTCCAGTTGCAGCAAGTGAGGGCTACTCTTCATAGTGGTACATGGGCTTCTCATTGCGGTGGCTTCCCTTGTTTCGGAGCACAGGCTCTAGAACGTGGGCTCGGTACTTGTGGCACACAGGCTTAGTCACTCCTTGGCATGTGAAATCCTTCCAGACTAGGGATCGAACCCCACTGACCCACCTGTGTCTCCTGCATTGGCAGGCAGATTCTTAATCACTGGACCACCAGGGAAGTCCATAAAAATCTTAAAAGGTGCTTACAATTATGGCTTGCTCTCTGTTGCTGCTGAGAACTCTTTCACCACCTTGTGAAAAACTCTAGCTAACCTGATAAATGATGAAAGACATGTAGTCGTCACCCCAACTGACATCTAAGCAACTGCCAGACATGTGAGTGTGGCCCCTTAGACAAACTAGCCTGCCAACCATCAGATGTGTGAACCAGGCCATTGTAGACCATCTAGGCCAAGCTATGCTAGCCAAGAACAGAAGTCCGTTGACAAACCCATAAACCAGTGAAAAATTAGGTTTATTGTTTTAAAGTTAAACCAGTAAGTTTTGGGGCAGTTTGTTTTGCAATAAAAGGTAATTGAAACCCAGGGCATTTCTTTGCATCTGTCCGGCTAGATTTGGTTGGTGGAATTCTTAGAGCTGAAGAAGAAAGTCTCCGTACATCATCTTCACATAGGTGGCCTATGTTACCTAAAGTTCTCCCATCACATTTTGCTTAAATACAGCAGGGATGTAATCTTACATCATGTCTTTTATTTCAGCTGTTCAATATAGGTGATGTCATTTGCATGGTTTTCATTGAGTTTATTATTTTTAAAAAAATAAAGGTTGGGAGAAGGCAATGGCACCCCACTCCAGTACTCTTGCCTGGAAAATCCCACGGATGGAGGAGCCTGGTAGGCTGCAGTCTATGGGGTCGCTAAGAGTCAGACACAACTAAGCGACTTCACTTTCACTTTTCACTTTCATGCATTGGAGAAAGAAATGGCAACCCACTCCAGTGTTCTTGCCTGGAGAATCCCAGGGACAGGCGAGCCTGGTGAGCTGACGTCTATGGGGTCGCACAGAGTCGGACACGACTGAAGCAACTTAGCAGCAGCAGCAGCAGCAGAAAGTGAGTGACACAGAGAGACTGTAGAGTATTTATTACTACAAACATATTAAAAGTTTATTGTGGAATAACTGAAGTTTCCATGATTTACCTCTGTAAAAAGTTTAGGTCATCAAGCATGCCATATCTTCACAGCTGCTTATTTATTTCTGTCTTTGTGATTGTGTATGTCTCAAATCTACTAAAGCTGAGGTCTAAATAAGTGAACAGAATTGTTCAATGAATGAGATTATATCATTTTTTAAATAAAGAGTATTTAATACTGTGGATATAAAAAAAAAATAAAAAAAAATAAAGGTTGAATTATATAAATATTAGGTACTATTTGTATGTATGTTTTGTTATTAATTTATTCTTAATAGTACCAGGCATAAAAGTTAAGAAACAAGCTGAGAAATATGGTAAATGGCCACAGTATAGAAAAATAATGTAATTAATTACAATTAATGAAGAGAAAATGCTTTTATGAATTTATGATAACCAGTGTGAATTACTGATGTAATTTGTGTCCATCTTAAAGAGATTTGGTGTTTTCACATGAATAGGTGTCAATCTGGGGACTTGGGAACATAAAAAATGTTTTCTCATTGAAATAACAGTGATTACATTTTCCACCTGCATTGGCCCCACAAAAGGCTTTTCAGGTAAGGCAGGAGGGGACCGTCCTTTTACTGTAATAGAAAATTAAAATGTGACAGATGATTAAGGCTCTTCTTGCTCTGAGATCAAGGTATAGCCTCAGGAGCCTGGGATTTCTTTGGAGGGAATGATGCTGAAGCTGAAAGTCCAGTACTTTGGCCACCTCATGCGAAGAGCTGACTCATTGGAAAAGACTCTGATGCTGGGAGGGATTGGGGGCAGGAGGAGAAGGGGACGACAGAGGATGAGATGGCTGGATGGCATCACTGACTCAGTGGACGTGAGTCTCAGTGAACTCCGGGAGTTGGTGATGGACAGGGAGGCCTGACGTACTGCAATTCATGGGGTCTGAAAGAGTCGGACACGACTGAGCGACTGAACTGAACTGATAACTGTGTATAAAGAAAGAATGTGACAAGCCTGAAAGGAGGTGTATCCTGTTCACACATTCCTGAGGAGACCTTGCTTTTGTGGTGGTGGATGTACCAGTAATGCTATCTGTATCCTGATTTGACTTCCAATGTGTTTTCCTACAGGGGAACATATGCCCATCAGGTTGACTCCTGGGTCCTTTCTTTCACAAAACTGTTTGTATTTTTGTTATTGTTCATTTTTTGTTTATCTTCTTAAAAAATTTTTTTTTAATTTATTTTTTGACCTTACAGCATGTGCAGTCTCAGTTCCCTGACCAGGGATTGAAGCCGTGCCCCCTGCAAGTGGAAGCATGAAGTCTTTAACTATTGGATTGCCAGGGAAGTGCCTGTTGTTCATCTTTCACATCAGATAGTATTTGGTGCCTGATGTCTGAGTTATGTTTGGTAGCCTCCACAAGCCAGTCAACCCTGGGAAACTGCCAGCACCTAGTTATTGAGGCCCGAAATAATAAGGCCGGCTGGTGGTGAGCAGCCAGCCTTCCCCTGCAGCAAGCCCATTCCCTGTTAACCTGCTCTCACCACAGAGGTCCTTTCCAATCCTTTGACTCTGGGATTTTCCAGCATTTTGATGAACTAGACTATATTGTTCTTTCCCTGACCTGGAAGAGGTCAGACCCCTAAGGTAAGTGATTCATCTTTGCAAACATTGGTTCATTTCACTCTTTTTGACACAGAATTGAAAGCTATTTTTGCAAGGCTCCACCCAGATTTCCAGTACTCAGTAGTCCCATAGGCTTCCAAAGCAAACAGGAATAGGAGGCAGTTCAAGCCATCTGTCCTAGAACAAGACCTCTGGTCTCAGGTCTGCGTCTCTGGTCGGGGCTCTTTGGGAGCTACCTGGCCTCCCATCCAACAGAGCTGTTATAAACCAGATACTATCAAGTGCTGACAAGACTAAGAGGAGAGGGTGCCCAAGCTGAAGTCAGCCTGGCAGTGAGCTTGGTTGGCTGGGAGAATAGTGGCGCCAACCAGTTCCTATAAATGTGTCCACAGACACCTACATATGGTCAGGGGCTTTAACCCATCAAAAATCTTTATTCCCAAGCACCAGCTTGAATGTTGAGTTCTTAAAAATAGTAATATACATTTTCTGTTGTCAAGATTGGGCTTCCCTGATAGCTCAGTTGGTAAAGAATCTCCTGCGATGCAGGAGACCCCAGTTTGATTCCTGGGTCAGGAAGATTCCCTTGTGGCTCAACTGGTAAAGATCTGCCTGCAATGTGGGATACCTGGGTTTGATCCCTGGGTTGGGAAGATCCCCTGGAGAAGGGAAAGGCTACAGTGCTCTGGCCTGGAGAATTCCACAGACTGTATAGAAGAACATGAGCAACTTTCACTTTCACTTTTCATTATCCAGGACTCTTGCCCTTTCTGTGTTTTAAAAAAAAAAAAATCGAGACAACTATAGAGATGTTATGGAAGAGACCAGGCAAGGATTTTTAGAAACATGAGCTCAGAAGATGCAAAGTATATTGGAGAAACTTCAGTGGGGAAGAAGTTTCCCAAATATAGGGTGGGGAGCACTTACTTCTGTGTGTTTAGGCATTGGGCTCATCATGTCTTTATTGTTCCCACACAGCACAGCTATGTTCCTTCCTGTTGTGAGCTTAAGGCTAGTTAATCCAGAATCTGAGCTAAAGGAAACCAAGTATAGTTTAATAGGCATTAGGAGTTCCTGATGTTTTATTAATGTGGAATATATTCAGAGCTAGAGAAGTTGAAAAGATTGTCTGTTCTCCGAGCCTTCATTTGCTACTTTATGGCAAGAGCACGTGTTGAATGCTTTGATGGATTCAAGCCAATCCTAACACGGGTTCTTAACTCGGATGCAATTTCAGGGAATGAGATAACCCCATTTGGGAATCTGTTTTAGAAACTTCATGTTGAAAAACTGAGCTTGGTTTTCAGTCTCTCCAATTAAAGTGAAAGTTTGATTTCATAATGCTTATAACTGTACTAAGATTATGTTAGAAGAGAAAAGAGTGGTTGTAAAGCTAACTGATTTACTAGTAGTGTTCTCCCGACCAATCCCCTTTCACGCTCCCCGCCACCCTCACAAAAAAATAGGGCAAAATACTTGACTTAACACTGTGGTCATCAAGCAACGAGTCATTTCCTAATATGGACAGTTGAACCCTCCAGTTTCACTTCTGGAATTCAAGTACTTGGAGAATGGCATTTACATTTGTGTACATTTTCTGCAACTCCCTCCCTCTCACTCCCCAACTCGATGAACCCTCTGTGTTGTTTGCTTTAACATTAATTTTGGCATCTACAATGACTAAATTTCCAGAACCTGTAATATAGGATCAGCCTGAAAAAACAAACAAACAAACAAACAAAAAATACATAGGATCAGCCTGAACCCAATACAATCTAACCCTAATAGTTTAATACAAAATTCAAATGAATAGTCACAAGATTTGAGGGCTCTCTCCTTAATAAAACTGAATCATTACCCCACAAAATTGTAGTCTTTAAAAAGAATGAAGTCAGTACATTTCTACTGACATAGGAAGTCATCAGTGGTAGAATTTAGAAACTAGGAAGTCACAGAAAAGTAGGTAAAATAAAATCATCTTGGAAAAGAAAAAGTGATTTAATCTTTTGAAAAATAATTTCCCATCTTAATAATAAAGATAGTTATGATACATGTGCTGACCTTAGACTCAAGTTTAATTTTTGCTTTCTTTGGTAATTAGACAAAATTATATATTATGGAAAACTCTGCACTGCTTATTAACTGATGGTTATCATGTGCTAAGCACTTTACTTATCATTTAATCCTCACAGTAACCTTCATCTTGTGCCCAGTCACTCAGTTGTGTCTGATTTTTCGCGACCTCATGAGCTGTAGACTGCCCAGGCTCTCTGTCCATGGGATTTTCCAGATAAGAATACTGGAGTGGATTGCCATTTCCTTCTCCAGGGGATCATCCGCACCCAGAGATCCAACCCGTGGCTCCTGTGTCTCCTGCACTGGCAGGCAGATTCTTTACCTCTAAGCCACCAGGGAGGCCCCAACCTGCATTTTACTGTTTGAGAAAACTAACGCATATAGGAGTTAAACAACTTGCCGGAGGTCAAATACATGTTACATGTAGCAGAACTGGGCTTTGAGCGCAGGGTCTCTGACTATAATTCATGCTGCTGACCTCCATGTTGTATTCCTCCCATCAATGTAAATGTTTGAATTTGTAACCATTTGAGTTTTACAATAGTAGGCCACAGAGAATCAATATGGTCAAATATTAGCTTTGTAATTTGGCTAAAAGAAGCTAAGTAAAGTCCTAATTCAGAGAGTAAAGCCAGATACTGGTGGACCTGAAGCTGACCTCTGCCTTACATTTGCCGAGTACAAACCGCAAGAACTACAACATAGTTCAAACAGCCTAAATGGTTCATGTGTAGGGAACTGGTTAACTAACATGGTACTAAGCTATCAAAAAGCAAAATGGAAAGAAGATAAAAATGAAGTTTGTAATGTACTAATGTGGATCACTTTCCAAAACATTAAATGAAAAAAGCAAGGCTCATTACAGGATGCTTGTATGTTACCATTAATAATTATGTTTAAACAGGATGTGCATATATAATCATTATGTTGAACAAGCATGACTCATGGGGTGTGTATCAGTTAATGCAGGCTAAACAACTGCAACAAATAGATCCAAAACACGACTCAGCAAAGTAATGTATTTCTTGCTTACCTAATAGTTCTGGACAGATATTTAGGTCAGGGAGGAAGCGCTCCTACATTACTGTCCTTCATAGGCCTTGGCTCTGGTCGTCTGGTTTGCCGCCACCTGGGTCAGAAAGTGGTACACACTGCTTCCACTCACACTGGAGAAAATGTTGTCGTGTGGCCATACTCAAATTGAATGGGAATATGGGAAACTAGTCTCATAGTTCCAGAGATTAATAGGTTTTGCTAGACAGACAAGGCCTCTGTCGCAGTCAACCTCTCTGGTCACCAAATATATTCACCTTCTCCCCAAGGGTGAAGACAAAAGTCTCATTCAATTATTGAATTTCATATCAAAATAATGATTGCAGTCTTTTCTAATTAGCTTGGATGAATTTCCTCATGGTCTAGCAATCTATGAGCTAAAAGTCAAGTTGTTGCTATCAATACTTCATTACTGCTCCACCCAGTACCCAATGATAAGACAGAAAAACAGCAATAAAAGTCCCTGTTAGGAAAAGGGAGAATGGGAAACAAAGCAGTCATGTCCAAAGCTATCATGGAATTTGGACATATACATTATGAAGATATTCTTGGGCAGAGGATCTGAATAGACATTTTTCTGAAAGATGTACAGATGGCCAAGGGCACATGAAAAGATGGTCAACATCGCTAATCATTGGGGAAATGCAAATCAAAACCACAATGAGTTTAAAAGTTAAAAAAAAGAAACCCACAATGAGGTATCACCTCATACCTGTCAGAATAGGTATTATCAAAAAGACAACAAATAACAAACGCTAACAAGGATGTGGAAGAAAAGAGAACGCTTCTGCACTGTCGGTGAGAATGTAAATTAGAGCAACCACTATGGAAAACAGTATGGAGGATCCTCAAAAAACTAAAAAGAGACCTACCATATGATCTAGCAGTTCTACTTCTGAATATTTTTCTGAAGAAAAAAAAATTAATTCAAAAAGATAAGGTCTGGGGTTGCACTGCCAGGGACTCTCTCCTCTCTGGAGGGGATATCCCCAGTGACCTTCAATTTCCGGAGACTGGGCTGCACTACAAGAAACTCCCAGCTCACGCCTCGACGGATCCTGACCATCTCCTGGCCAGAGAAATGGCTCCAGAGCAGTACCTGCTGCACCTTTTCACAAGTAGTACACGGTCTATTTTTCACATCATTTGGTTGAGTTTTATCTGTTGAAAGCCTGAGGCAGTGGAATCAACAATAATACTTCCTACATCATTTAAGAGTAGAAATTACAGGAATTTGCTGCTTGCAATGTCTTCTCACAAGACTTTCAGGATCAAGTGATTCCTGGCCAAGGAACAAAAGCAGCATTGTCCCATTTCCCAATGGATTCAAATGAAAACTGGCAATAAAATTGGTACAACTCCAAGAGAAGACATTGGAGAAGAATCAGACTGAGTCTGTAAGAAGCCTTGCATATGAAGTGCTACTTAACCTGCTGAAAGTCTATGTAGGATACATTTTAAGTTAAAATTTTTATAAAACAATATATATATATATAATGAATCCATTTTTATAAGATTTTAAAAATATGTGTGTATACACAGATATGCATACACAGACACACACCCCTATATGTGTGTATGTACATTAAAGAAACTGGAAGACTGGGATTTCACTGGTGGTCCAGTGGTTAGGAATCTGCCTTCCAGCACAGGGGACATGGGTTCGATCGCTGGTCTGGGAAGATCACACATGTGGTGGAGCAACAAAGTCCCTGTGCCATAACTACTGAGCCCGCGTGTGCAACTGCTGAAGTGTGCCCTAAAGCCTGTGCTCTGCAACGAGAAGCTGCCACCACGAGAAGCCCATGCACCACAACTAGAGAGTAGCCCCCTCTCACTGAAAGAAGAGAAAGCCTGGGCACAGCAATGAAGACCCAGCACAGCCAGAAATAAATAAATGAATAAATAAGTATAATTTAAAAATAAACTGGAAGACTATATACCAAAGTCTTAACAATAGTTATCTTTGTATGGTCCTAATATAGGTGATCTTTCTCTCCTTCTGGGTCTTTTCTACACCTTCTAATGACCTACTATCTGAACACCTCATGAGTATTTTAAGGGAGAAATGGAATGTTTGACTCTTGGTGTTTCCTCACTAGTGGTCCATCTGGCTCAGTAATAGATAAGGGAAACGTTTTGTTGGGAAAGGTCCACTCTTTAGTGGACCAGAAGGACACATCAAATGGTAAACTGTGATTATAAGTGACTTTGTTTTCTGCTTGTGTTTTTTGGTTTCCTATAATGCACATGTTACCTTTAAAAAATGTTATTTTAAGAACCTTAAAAAATACATATGCATTCCTATGTTTTTGCCACCTTATTTACAATAGTCAATTTACAAAAGCAACCTAAGTGTCCATTAATAGATGAGTGGATGAAGAAGCTCTATATAAAACATATATATAACATACATATAACACATATATATATACCCTGACATATGCAATGTAATATCAGCCTAAAAATAATGAAATCTTTCCATTTGTAATAGCATAAACGGGCTTAGAGGGTATAGTGCTAAATGAAAAGTCAGAGAAAAACAAATGTGGTTATTATCTCACATGTGGAATCTAAAAAACATAACAAATGAACAAACAACAAAACAGAAACAGACTCGGAGAGCAAACAGGTGGTTGTGGGGGCGGGGGAGGTGGTGAGGGAGGGTGGGTAAGTGAAATGCATGGGGAGATTAAGAGGTACGGTGGTTTGTTTTTAAGAAGTGCAGTCTTTCAGTTACAAAATAAACGAGCCACAGGGATAAAATGAACCACATAGGGATTATAGTCAATAATTATGTAGTATCTTTGTATGGTGACAGATGGTGACTAGACCTGTGGTGATCATCTCGTAACAGAAAAATCACCATGCTGTGCACCCGAAACTATTAACAGAATGTTGGTCAGTTACACATCAATTAAAACAAAAAGGTAAAGGGCGTTATGAAAAGATGCTCTATCCTGGCAGCGAAGGAAGTTCTCGGATTAGGTCCCGTTTTGCCCTTGTCATTGTTATTCTCTTATTGTTCTCTGTATGCCCTGCTTCTGCCCTCTGGCAAGTCCTTGCTCAGCCACTTTTCTCCCTGGCTCTGTGTGAAGTGGAAGCATGCCTTCCTTGAAGACTGTACAGCTTTGACAACCTGCTTCCGGATGGCTGGAGATCCAAGCGCTGTTTTATGGTTTTACTTATTTATTCAGGCCAGGCTTGTGGGGGTTTGGGGCAATATAGTTCCCCCAGAAATTTCAGCTCTATTTGCTTCTAAGCAGCTTGTAATCCCAAAGACCTCTCAGACAGGTTTTCAACATTAGCAAAAAAGTAAGAGAAACTTCAAAAATTTTCAAAAAGTAACAACCTGGTCAATACTCCTTGTGTTATTCCCATAATTTAGGTCAAGAAGAGGATCTTTCCTGAGGGTTTCATCTGTGAAAATCTGGATCATGACTTTGGTGAACTTTCCAGTCCCTCTTTATTCTGCTAGTTGTATGTTTATTGATGTTGTGTTCGTTTACTCTCTAGTTGGTGTTGGAATTCAACTCCACTGTGTAGTGGCTGCCTCGTGAGTTGGTGCAACAGATGAGCCTGAATCAAAGCACGTGATGACCACCACAACCACCGTTTCAGCTGGCAGGGAAAGCCATAACCATGTCTAAGAATGAATCTGAGAATCCATCCAATCTAGATGAATTAGATCTAGAATTCTAGACCAGGGCTCAGCAAACTGTAGCCTGTGGAGCAAACATGGCCAACCATCTATTTCTTTAAATAAAGTTTTATTGAACACTTACTTGTTTATATATTCATCATGCTTCTGTACCACAACAGCAGAGCTGAGTATCTGCAACAGAGATAGTATGGGTCACAAAGCCTACAATATTTACCTTCTGGCCCTTTGCAAGAAAATAAAAAATTACCCTTTTTTTTTTTCTAATTTTTGATAAGATACATCCTGATATATCTGTGCATATATGTTTTAGCATTCTTTTTCATATCTTTTTTTAAAAATTGAAGTATAATTGATATACAATGTTGGGTTAGTTTCAGGTGTACAGCACAGCAATTCAGTTTTTTATATATATATATATATATTCTTTTTCAGATTCTTTTCTCTTATAGATTATTTCAAAATATTAAGTTCCCTGTGCTATACAGTAGGTCCTTGTTGGTTTTATTTTATTTATTTTATATTTATTTATATATTATCATATATTATTTATTTTATTTTAAATTGTATTTATTTATTTTTGGCTGTGTTGGGGCTTTGTTGCTGTGAACAGTCTCTAGTTGTGATCAGGGCCTACTCTCTCGCTGCAGTGCGTGGGCTTCTCACTGCAGCGGCCTCTCTTGTAGAGCATGGGCTCTAGGGCGCACAGGCTTCAGCAGTTGCAGTGCATAGACTCAGTAGTTGTGGCTCACAGGCTTGGTTGCCCCGAGACACATGGGATCTTTCCAGACCAGGGATCAAACCCATGTCCCCTACATTGGCGAATGGATTCTTAACCACTGGACCATCAGGCAGGTCCCAATTATCTATTTTATACATAGTGGTGTATATATGTTAATCCCAACCTCCCAATTTATCCCTCCCCCTACCCTTTCCCCTTTGGTAACTATACTTCTGTTTTCTATGTATGTGAGTCTCTTTTTGTAAATAAGTTCGTTTTATTTTTTTTTTAATTGTCCATTCTTGTTCTAGACAATAGTAGCCTCTTCGATGATCTGTCAGTGAGGACCAAAAGGGAGAGGAGAATGGAAAATTCCACTCTTTATACAACAAAGCTACATAAAAATTCCACTCTTTATACTACAAATCTCCCTACGAAAAGGGAGATGAGAATGGAAAATTCCACTCTTTATACTACAAAACCAGCATGGTACCAGCACAGAAACAGAAATATAGATCAACGAAACAGGATACGAAGTCCAGACATAAACCCACACACTTGTGGCCACCTAACCTATGACAAAGGAGGTAAGAATGTTCGATGGAGATAAGAGTCTTTTCAATAAGCAGTGTTGGGAAAACTGGACAGCTACATGTAAACAAATGAAATTAGAATACTCTCTAACACCATACACAGAAATAAACTCAAAATGGATTAAAGACCTAAATATAAGGCTGGATACTATAAAACTCTTAGAGGGAAACATGGGCAGAACACTCTATGACATAAATCACAGCAAGAACTTTTTCAACCCACCTCCTAGTATGATGAAAATAAAAATAAATAAATGGGGTCACAGGTGAAAAATAACTTAAAAGCTTTTGCACAGCAAAGGAAACCATAAAACAAAAGACAACTTTCACAATTGGAGAAAAGACTTGCAAATGAAGCAACCAACAAGGGATTAATCTTCAAAATATACAAACAGTTCATGCAGCTCAATATCAAAACCCCCAAACAACTCAATCAAAAAATGGGTTCAAGATCTAAACAGATATTTCTCCAAAGAAGACATACAAGGCTAAAAAACACATGAAAAGATACTCAACATCACTAATTATTAGAGAAATGCAAATCAAAACTACAGTGAGGTATCACCTCACACAGATCAGAATGGCCATCATCAATCAGTCTACAAACAATAAATGCAGGAGAGAGTGTGAAGAATAGGGAATCCTCCTACACTTGGTGGGAATGTAAATTGGCACATCCACTATGGAGAACAGTATGAGGGTTTATTTAAAAACTAAAAACAGAGCTACCATATAATCCAGTAAGCCCACTCCTATATCTGAAGAAAATCATAATTCAAAAAGATACATGCACCCCAATATTTATAGCGGCACAATTGTCAATAGCCAGGACATGGAAGCAACCTAAATGTCCACCAACAGAGGAATGGATAAAGAAGTGTGGTACATATATACAATGGAATATAACTCAGCCATAAAAAAGAATGAAGTAATGCAATTTGCAGCAACATGGATGGACCTCAAGGTCATCATACTGAGTAAGTCAGACAGAGAAAGACGAATATGTTGATACACTTACAAGTGGAATCTAAAAAATGGGTACAAATGAGCTTATCTACAAAACAGAAATAGAGTTATAGAAAACAAACTTATGGTTACCAGGAGGAAAGGGTGGGAGGAGGGATAAACTGGGAGGTTGGGACTGACATATATACACTCTTATGTATAAACTCGATAGCTATTAAGGAGCTATGTATAGCACAAGAAACAGTACTCAATACTCTGCAATGGCTTATTTGGGAAAAGACTCTAAAGAGTGACTATGTGTGTATGTATAACTGATTCACTTTTGTACACCTGAAACCAACACAACATTGTAAATCAACTATACTCCAATAAATTGTTTTTAAAAAAGAAAAAAAATTCCATTCTTGCCTGAAGAAACTCCTCATGCCCTCAGGAATTCAAACAGGAAGAGGTAAGACTTTTCATTATCAATCTTGGGCTGAATCACCCATGGACACCAAACTTGTTACAATAGGTCTGCTCTTGAAATCCACCTGATCAATGACTAACCCCACTTCAGTTTGAGCCAGTCATTGCCAATCATTTATATTTAATCTAAACCCCTCATTTTCCCCCAAATCTATATAAACCCCATCTTTTACTATGTTCACAGACATTATCTGTCTCCTTGCAGTTCTCCCTTGCCTGGCAAGAAATAATTTCCACTTGTTTTTTTTTTTTTTTTTCCTTTCTAGTTTTAAAGAATTGTGATTCCTTTAATACCGCAAATCTAAACTATAGTGACTTAACAAAATAGAAGTTTATTTCCTGCTCACCTAGTAGTCTTGAACAGGTGTTCAGCTTTGTGGGGCAGCTCTTATCTTCCTTGTCATTCATGGATCCAGCTGCATCCAGCTGTCAGAAGAGGAAAGAGTTCCCCTGTGTGTGGGTATTGTGGGAGGTATTTACTAGACCAGTCCTGGAAGTGGCACCTCACTTGTTGTTATTCAGTTGCTAAGTGTCTGACTCTTTGTGACTCCATGGACTGCAGCGAACCAGGCTCCTCTGACTCAGATTCATGTCCCTTGAGTCTGTGATGCTGTCTAACCATCTCACCCTCTGCCGCCCGCTCCTCCTTTCCCCTTTAATCTTTCCCAGCATCAGGGTCTTTCCCAATGAGTCAGCTCCTTGCATCAGATAGCCAAAGTATTGGAACTTCAGCATCAGTTCTTCCAATGAATATTCAGGACTGATTTCATTTAGGATAGACTGGTTGGATCTCCTTGCAGTCCAAAGGACTCTCAAGAATCTTCTCCAGCACCACACTTTTAAAGCATTAATTCTTTGGAGCTCAGCCTTCTTTATGGTCCTTCTTTATGCTCTCACATCCATACATGACTACTGGAAAAACCATAGCTTTGACTATATGGACCTTTGTTGGCAAAGTGATGTCTCTGCTTTTTAATATGCTGTCTAGATTTCCATGCGGTCGCAAAGAGCTGGACACGGCTGAGCGACTAAGCACAGCGTGGCACAGCACAGCACAGCTAGGTTTGCATAGCTTTCGTTCCGAGGAAGAAATATCTAATTTCTTGGCTGCAGTCACCGTCTGTGGTGATTTTGGAGCCCAGGAAAATAAAATCTGTCACTGCTTCCACTTTTTCCCCTTCTATTTGCCATGAAGTGATGGGACCAGATGCCTTGATCTTAGTTTTTTGAATGTTGAGTTTTAAGTCAGCTTTTTCAGTCTCCTCTTTCACCCTCATCAAGAGGCTCTTTAGTTCCTCTTCACTTTCTACCATTATAGTGGTTTCATCTGCATATCTGAGGTTGTTGGTATTTCTCCTGGCAGTCTTGATGCCAGGCTGTGATTCATCCAGCCCAGCATTTTGCATGATGTACTCTGCATGGAAGTTAAATAAGTAGGGTGACAATATACAGCTTTGTCATACAACTTTCCCAATTGTTCCATGTCCGGTTTTAACTGTTGCCTCTTGACCTGCATACAGGTTTCTCAGGAGACAGGTAAGGTGATATGGTATTCCCGTCTCTTTAAGCCCTTTCCACAGTTTGCTATGATTCACACAAAGGCTTTCACATAGTCAATGAAGCAGAAATAGATTGGTTTTTTTTTGTCATTTCCTTGCTTTCTCTAGGATCCAACAAATGTTGTCAATTTGATCTCTGATTCCTCTACCTTTTCTAAATCCAGCTTGTACATATGGAATTTCTCATTTCGCATACTGCTGAGGCCTAGCTTGAAGGATTTTAAGCATAACCTTGCTAGCATGTGAAATGAGTGCAATTGAACAGTAGTGTGAACATCCTTTGGCATTGCCCTTCTTTGGGATTGGAATGAAAACTGACTTTTTCCAGTCCTGTGGCCACTGCTGAGTTTTCCAAATTTGTTGGCATATTGAGTGCAGCACTTTCACAGCATCATCTTTCGGGATTTGAAATAGCTCAGCTGGAATTCCATCACCTCCACTAGCTTTGTTCGTAGTGATGCTTCCTAGTAGTAGTGAAGTCGCTCAGTTGTGTCCGACTCTTTGCGCCCCCATGGACTGTACCAGGATCCTCAGTCCATGGAATTTTCCAGGCAAGAGTACTGGAGTGGGTTGCCATTTCCTTCTCCAGGGGATTTTCCCAAAAATGCTTCCTAAGGCTCACCTATTTGAATACACCAAACCATCTTACATTTCATCGGACAAAATTTATTCTAGATGTTGTATCAAATTGCAAAGGGCAGAATATATGTTAGTAGGGAGCCAGAAGTCTCTACTACAGAGTATAAATCAGAAAACATCTTTTTTAAAAAAACTTTTTATTTTGTATTGGGGTATAGCCGATTAACAATGCTATGATAGTTTCAGGTGTTCAGTGAAGGGACTCAGCCATACATATATCCATTCTCCCCCAAACTGCCCTCCCATCCTGGCTGCCACATAACATTGAGCAGAGTTCCCTGTGCTATACAGTAGGTCCTTGTAGAAAGCATCTTAATTTTTGTCTCCCACTAGCCCTTTAGTTTATTTTGTATGGCTGGTTTTCCCTTGTCCCTTTTACCTGGGTCAAGTCCATCAACTTTTCGAATCACTCTTAGGTGTTAAAAGTCCTCCTGAAATGCTAGTCTCCCAAACAACATCAGTTAATTAACAGAAATGCCCAGCTCCCTCTAACAGTCATCACTCTAAAATTGATTTAAAATTGAGGCTCCTTCCTCTCTCCCAGCATGGGCCTCTAGGATGTGGGTCACCTCCTATGAAAAAATTTTGTGTGATCAGTTCCATTCCTTCTTCATTCAATGCTTCCACTTTCCCCATCTTGTTGCTGTCTCATCCTTCCAAGATGAGTGGCTGTTTATTCATCTGGTGTGTTTGTAGAGATTAGAAAAAGGTCCCCCTTCTGAGTGAATGGAACCCCATGTGAGACCACTGTGCCTCTGTTTGAAGTAGAAAAAGGCAACTCTTCTTCCAAGTAGGCACAGCCCCATGCCAGGGCATATGGTTTGGAGACTGAACGCATGCTGGATTTCAGCCCCCTTTGGCACCTACAGCCAGGCGCCCTTTTCAGTGAATGACTTTATACACCCACGAAGCTGGTTAAGGTTGGAACATATGGAGGAAGTCACAGGGGAGACAGTAATGTTTGTACTTGACTTGTGGTCTCATGGGTGACATCTGCCTTCTCTAGGGTTCACAGATGTTTTAGGTTTACTCTTTATTTATTTATTTTTTGCAGGCTGTATTTATGAATTCTTTTTTAAAAATTTATTTATTTTTTATTGAAGGTAATTGCTTTACAGAATTTTGTTGTTTTCTGTCAAAACTCAACCAGAATCAGCCATAGATATACATATATATTTCTGAGTTCTTTAAAGCTCCATTGAGGATCTCATCTCTGCACATGTTTTTTTTAAAAAGTAGGTATTTACCTGCATGTTAGTTGTGGCATGTGGGATCTATTTCCCTGACCAGGGATCAAACCTGGGCCCCTTGCATTGGAAGTGCCGAGTCTTGGCCGCTTAGCCCACATGCAGGTCCCCTCTCTGCACTTGGTTTCACATAGATGAGTATGTTGCCTTTGTGGTTGTTTGTTTATAATTCTTTCTTGAGACTTGGCATCTGGTGATACGCCTCCACCTTCCTTCTGCTGAAGTCCACTCACTTCTTTAGGCAGCTTTCTTGAACAGGATCCAAGACAGTACTTCTCCAGAGTTCTTGCCTGTATGTACCACACTCGGACTAGAGAAAACATGCTTATTTGACCCACTGTTGGGAAATCTGTTATATCCCAAACTGTAGCCTCGTCTCTTCACCACAGGATGGCTAAGCCAGACCTTTATTTTTTACATATCCCAGATGTAACTGAGATCTGACCCACTGTGTCTCAGATTGGAAGGAATATACATATGGCTGCACATAACCATAACCCTAACCCTAACCCAGCCAAATTCTTATACCAAGGGATACACACACCTCTGGATGAGGTTGGGGATGGTGGCAATGACCCAGTACAAAGTAGAATCTCTTTTTCTAAAACCCTTGAATCCTCTATCTTTTTTTCTACCTCTCCAACAGCTTTGGTAAGCTGGAGGTGGGTGGTGAACTAAGTAAAAAACTGGTTTTTCTACATTCTCCTTCTGGAAATCCTGTGTTGGTGAATTTGCATCTAACTTTGAATATGACCTTACTGTTTTGGGATCTCAGCCAAATCTAAAACTAAGTGAGGTTCATTTAAATGTTTCATCTATACATATCTCTGGAAGTATATACATGGAACAGAAAATATTGGTTATCTTTGAGGGAAATTTGTTGGCACAGGGAAGTTGTGGGAGGGAGAATTTTTCACACACACTCTTTTGAACTGTTTTAATTTTAAACTATATATATGCAGTACCTATTTAAGAAATTTACCTTCTAAATATATACTAAAGTACTTTCCTGCAATAGAGCACTTTCCAACCCTTAAGAAAAATGAGCTAAAAATTCTGATGTAGAAAAAGTCTCAAAGATGTTTTTAAGAAAAGGAAGATCCAGAATGTTTCATAATGCACCTATTTATATACAGTAAAATTATGTGTAATTACATGTTTTTAACAATAAAAATAATTATTTTTTCAGAATAATTTTATTGGGATAGACTAAATTATGTTGTAACAGCATATTAAACTTGCAATCTTACTTGCTTACCACAGAAAAGGCTTATATTTCTGGTGCATACACATGTCCATTGAGAGATAACTCCCTTAGCGCAGATGTTCTGTTCTCCATACGGTAACTCAGGGATCCAGGCTGTTTACATCTTGTGGCTCCTCCACCTACGGGCATGGCCCCACAGCTGCTGCGGCATAGGAGACAGCTGGCACTATACACTTTGGCTAAGGAGGACACATATCACTTCTGTTTGTAATCCCTGAAGCAAAACTAGTCTCATGGGCCCTGCCTCGCTACAAGGCAGGGTAGCCAATATTGTCATTCTTCAAGTTGAAGAAGAAGAAAATAAAACGGGTTTCGGTGTCTTATGACATGTCTCTGCCACAAGGATACATGCACAAAAAGGTGAGATAAGGGAACCTCCCTGGTGGTTCAGTGGCTAAGACTCCTTGCTCCCAATGCAGGGGGCTTGGGTTCTATCCCTTGTCAGGGAACTAGATCCCACATGCTGCAACTAAATAAATTCTTTTTTAAAAAAGGTAACAAGAGGAGGGAATCTGAGGATCTGAAGTCAGAAGACTTACTTTTCACAGGACTATTCAGTACATTCACGTTGTTGTTTAGATTTTTTTAAACCATTGGGTCATGTATGCCTTTTCAACTGAAGGAACAATTACATTTAATATCAATGGATACTAAAACTAGTTTTAAGAGGAATAGTGTAAAAATGTCTCCCCACATGATACTTATTAATTACAAATGGACAAAGTTTAATTTTACGTGGGAAACATGACAGACACCGCCTTAATTTAGGGGTCAAGTCAATTAACATCACCAGTAACCGGACAAACAGACATCGTGTGCCTCCTGATTTACTGAACTGAGAAGAACACAGCATCATTTTTGTGATATTCCTGCCAAAATTGCATGGCCTGAACTTAATCACGGGGAAAAAAACAGATAAATCTTGAAGGACTTGACACAAACTATCTTGCCTGTATTCTTCAAGTGACAAAGTAATGAAAGGCAAAGAAAAGACTGAAGAATTAATCTTGGTTGAAGGAACTAAAGAGATAAGTCAATTAAATGCAATTTGAAATCCTGGATTGGATCCTGAACCAGAAAAAATACTATTTTTCTCTTGGCTGTAAAGGTTATTTATTATTGAGACTTCCCTGGTCATGCTCCCAGTGCAGGGTGCCTGGGTTTGATTCCTGGTCAGGGAACCAGAACCGCAGTGCTACAACAAAGGCCTGGAACAGCCACATAAATGAAAATAAATATAAGAAAAAATAAAGGACATTATTAAGACAATTTATGCCACTTTCCCTTTTCACTTTCATGCATTGGAGAAGGAAATGGCAACCCACTCCAGTATTCTTGCCTGGAGAATGCCAGGGATGGGGGAGCCTGGTGGGCTGCCGTCTATGGGGTCCCACAGAGTTGGACATGACTGAAGTGACTTAGCAGCAGCAACATGATATCTGAATAAAATCTGTAGGTTAGGTGGTATTTTTTTTAAAGATTTATTTATGTATTTAGTTTTAGGTTTTGGCTGCATTGGGTCTTTGTTGCTATACATGGGCTTCCTCTCATTGTGACAAGCTGCTGCTGCTGCTAAGTCGCTTCAGTCGTGTCTGACTCTGTGCGACCCCATAGACGGCAGCCCACCAGGCTCCCCCGTCCCTGGGATTCTCCAGGCAAGAACACTGGAGTGGGTTGCCATTTCCTTCTCCGATGCATGAAAGTGAAAAGTGAAAATGAAGTCGCTCAGTCGTGTCCAACTCTGTGTGACCCCATGGACTGCAGCCTACCAGGCTCCTCCGACCATGGAATTTTCCAGGCAAGAGTACTAGAGTGGGGTGCCATTGCCTTCTCCTATAATTGTGCTATTGTTATGTAAAAGAATGTCTTTGTTTTAGGAAACACAAACTCTCAAATATTTAGGGGTAAAGGGGCATCATATCTGCAATTTACTATCAAAGAATCACAGGGCTCAGGAAGTAATTATATATTATATACATACATACATATATATATAGAGAGAGAGGGAGGTGGGAGAGAGGGTAAGAACAATAAAGCAAATGTGGTAATATGTTAACATTTTGAGAATCTGAATAAAAGGTATATGGGAGGTCTTTTTATTTTTCACATAGCCATTCTATAACTCTGAAGTTCTTTTAAATAAAGTTTTTAGAAATGACAAGTTGAAAATTCCCTGATGGTCCAATGATTAGGACTCTCAGTGTCTTCACCGCTGGGGCCTGGGTTTGATACCTGATAGGGGAACTAAGATTCCACAAGCCATCAGATCAGATCAGATCAGATCATATCAGTCGCTCAGTCGTGTCCGACTCTTTGTGACCCCATGAATCCCAGCACGCCAGGCCTCCCTGTCCGTCACCAACTCCCGGAGTTCACTGAGACTCACGTCCATTGAGTCAGTGATGCCATCCAGCCATCTCATCCTCTGTTATCCCCTTCTCCTCTTGCCCCCAATCCTTCCCAGCATCAGAGTCTTTTCCAAAGAATCAACTCTTTGCATGAGGTGGCCAAATACTGGAGTTTCAGCTTTAGCATCATTCCTTCCAAAGAAATCCCAGGGCTGATCTCCTTCAGAATGGACTGGTTGGATCTCCTTGCAGTCCAAGGGACTCTCAAGAGTCTTCTCCAACACCACAGGTCAAAAGCATCAATTCTTTGGCGCTAAGCCTTCTTCACAGTCCAACTCTCACATCTATACATAACCACTGGAAAAACCATAGCCTTGACTAGACGGACCTTTGTTGGCAAAGTAATGTCTCTGCTTTTGAATATGCTGTCTAGGTTGGTCATAACTTTCCTTCCAAGGAGTAAGTGTCTTTTAATTTCATGGCCACAGTCACCATCTGTAGTGATTTTGGAGCCCAGAAAAATAAAGTCTGACACTGTTTCCACTGTTTCCCATTCTATTTCCCATGAAGTGATGGGACCGGATGCCATGATCTTCGTTTTCTGAATGTTGAGCTTTAAGCCAACTTTTTCACTCTCCACTTTCACTTTCATCAAGAGACTTTTTAGTTCCTCTTCACTTTCTGCCATAAGGGTGGTGTCATCTGCATATCTGAGGTTATTTATATTTCTCCTGGCAATCTTGATTCCAGCTTCTGTTTCTTCCAGTCCAGCGTTTCTCATGATGTCCTCTGCATATAAGTTAAATAAGCAGGGTGACAATATACAGCCTTGACGAACTCCTTTTCCTATTTGGAACCAGTCTGTTGTTCCATGTCCAGTTCTAACTGTTGTTTCCTGACCTGCATACAGATTTCTCTAGAGGCAGATCAGGTGGTCTGGTATTCCCATCTCTTTCAGAATTTTCCACAGTTTATTGTGATCCACACAGTCAAAGGCTTTCACATAGTCAGTAAAGCAGAAATAGATGCTTTTCTGGAACTCTCTTGCTTTTTCCATGATCCAGCAGATGTTGGCAATTTGGTCTCTGTTTCCTCTGCCTTTTCTAAAACCAGCTTGAACATCAGGAAGTTCATGGTTCACATATTGCTGAAGCCTGGCTTGGAGAATTTTGAGCATTATTTTACTAGCGTGTGAGATGAGTGCAATTGTGAGGTAGTTTGAGCATTCTTTGGCATTGCCTTTCTTTGGGCTTGGAATGAAAACTGACCTTTTCCAGTCCTGTGGCCACTGCTGAGTTTTCCAAATGTGCTGGCATATTGAGTGCAGCACTTTCACAGCATCATCTTTCCGGATTTGAAATAGCTCAACTGGAATTCCATCACCTCCACCAGCTTTGTTCATAGTGATGCTTTCTAAGGCCCACTTGACTTCACATTCCAGGACGTCTGGCTCTAGGTGAGTGATCACACCATCGTGATTATCTGGGTCGTGAAGATCTTTTTTGTACAGTTCTTCTGTGTATTCTTGCCATCTCTTCTTAATATCTTCTGCTTCTGTTAGGTCCATACCATTTCTGTCCTTTATTGAGCCCATCTTTGCATGAAATGTTCCTTTGGTATCTCTGATTTTCTTGAAGAGATCTCTAGTCTTTCCCATTGTATTGTTTTCCTCTATTTCTTTGCATTGATCGCTGAAGAAGGCTTTCTTATCTCTTCTTGCTATTCTTTGGAACTCTGCATTTAGATGTTTATATCTTTCCTTTTTTCCTTTGCTTTTCACTTCTCTTCTTTTCACAGCTATTTGTAAGTCCTCCCTAGACAGCCATTTTGCTTTTTTGCATTTCTTTTCCATGGGGGTGGTCTTGATCCCTGTCTCCTGTACAATGTCACGAACCTCATTCCATAGTTCATCAGGCACTCTATCTATCAGATCTAGGCCCTTAAATCTATTTCTCACTTCCACTGTATAATCATAAGGGATTTGATTTAGGTCATACCTGAATGGTCTAGTGGTTTTCCCTACTTTCTTCAATTTAAGTCTGAATTTGGCAATAAGGAGTTCATGGTCTGAGCCACAGTCAGCTCCTGGTCTTGTTTTTGCTGACTGTATAGAGCTTCTCCATCTTTGGCTGCAAAGAATATAATCAATCTGATTTTGGTGTTGACCATCTGGTGATGTCCATGTATAGAGTCTTCTCTTGTGTTGTTGGAAGAGGGTGTTTGTTATGACCAGGGCATTTTCTTGGCAAAACTCTATTTGTCTTTGCCCTGCTTCATTGCTTATTCCAAGGCCAAATTTGCCAGGTACTCCAGGTGTTTCTTGACTTCCTACTTTTGCATTCCAGTCCCCTATAATGAAAAGGACATCTTTTTTGGGTGTTAGTTCTAAAAGGTCTTGTAGGTCTTCATAGAACCATTCAACTTCAGCTTCTTCAGCATTACTGGTTGGGGCATAGACTTGGATTACTGTGATATTGAATGGTTTGCCTTGAAAAGGACAGAGATCATTCTGTCATTTTTGAGATTGCATCCAAGTACTGCATTTAGGACTCTCTTGTTGACCATGATGGCCACTCCATTTCTTCTGAGGGATTCCTGCCCGCAGTAGTAGATATAATGGTCATCTGAGTTAAATTCACCCATTCCAGTCCATTTCAGTTTGCTGATTCCTAGAATGTCGACATTCACTCTTGCCATCTCTTGTTTGACCACTTCCAATTTGCCTTGATTCATGGACCTGACATTCCAGGTTCCTATGCAATATTGCTCTTTACAGCATCGGACCTTGCTTCTATCACCAGTCACATCCACAGCTGGGTATTGTTTTTGCTTTGGCTCCATCCCTTCATTCTTTCTGGAGTTATTTCTCCACTGATCTCCAGTAGCATATTGGGCACCTACTGACCTGGGGAGTTTCTCTTTCAGTATCCTATCATTTTGCCTTTTCATACTGTTCATGGGGTTCTCAAGGCAAGAATACTGAAGTGGTTTGCCATTCCCTTCTCCAGTGGACCACATTCTGTCAAATCTCTCCACCATGACCCGCCCATCCTGGGTTGTCCCACAGGCATGGCTTAGTTTCATTGAGTTAGACAAGGCTGTGGTCCTAGTGTGATTAAATTGACTAGTTTTCTGTGAGTATGGTTTCAGTGTGTCTGCCCTCTGATGCCCTCTTGCAACACCTACCATCTTACTTGGGTTTCTCTTACCTTGGGCATGGGGTATCTCTTCACGGCTGCTCCAGCAAAGCGCAGCCATTGCTCCTTACCTTGGACAAGGGGTATCTCCTCACCGCTGCCCTTCCTGACCTTCAATGTGGGATAGCTCCTCTAGGCCCTCCTATGCCCACGCAGCCACGGGTCCTTGGTCCTCCCTGCCACCGCCCCTGGCCTCGGGATTAGGGGTGTGGGGTAGCTCCTCCCGCCCGCCGCCCCTGGCCTCGGGCTTGGGGCATAGGGTGTCTCCTCCCAGCCGCTGCCCCTGACCTTGGACGTGGGGTAACTCCTCTTGTCGCCGCCCCTGACCTCGGACACTGGGTAGCTCCTCTCGGCCGCCCCCGCTGACCTCGGACGCGGCGTAGCTCCACTCGGCCGTTCCTGCCATGACATGCCCCCCAAAAAGTGACTAGTAACTGTGCATATTGAGTTTGTGACTTCTAAATACAATGCTGCTGCTGCTGCTAAGTCACTTCAGTCGTGTCCGACTCTGTGCGACCCCATAGACGGCAGCCCACCAGGCTCCCCCATCCCTGGGATTCTCCAGGCAAGAACACTGGAGTGGGTTGCCATTTCCTTCTCCATCTAAATACAATACTGATTAGCAAATTCTATTTGTAATAGGATAAAGGTACAGAGTGATTATTTTCAAATTATATCTCACAGACTTAGGGTGAGAATCAAATGTTGTAATATGTGTAAATGCAGACTGTTGTCATTATTGCATTGTTTATGTGTGAATACATTGTTTTCATTATTATTATTTTCAATTTGGCTGAGGTGGGTGACTCCCACTGGAGAGTAATAGAAGTTGAGGTTGAAAGAGTGACAGGAGAAAAAGACAAAATCTTTTAATTTTTAAAAAGATACTGAATGCCAGGCAAGGGGGCTTAGGTTTTGCCTTGTGAAGGTCAACTTGGGATACTGAAATGTTGAGTACCAAACTGGGATGAGGGAAGCTGAGTTCTTAGCAGTGCTGGTAGTCGTCTTAGGGATCAGCTGAAGAATGTTTCAACCTCCTCATTTTTGTTAAGCTGGTGGGTTTTGCAGATGAGGCATTGTCTTATGAGGATTCAAAGATTGAGAGGGCAGATAAAGAAATGTCTGCATTTCTTTAGGAGGTAAGAAATGTCACATCACCAAGACCGGCTACATAAATCGGGGGGCCTATTGTGAAATGAAAGTGCGGGGCCTCCTGTTCAGAAGTTAAGAAGAATTTCATAACAGTAGCAGCAGAAGATTAAATCAAGTCAGAGTTCCTACTGAGCATGGGGCTTCATGTGAAAGCACAAGCCACAGACCCGTGAAGCTGACCTTGTACAAACAATGCACCAAGGGTGTCCACATTCTGTCGTCCACCCAAGGTTACTAGGTAGGTGCTTTCAGTTGAAAGGGACTGGAACCTGATTCAAAATGGCTTCAGCTATAAGGAAATGCCGCAGGCAGAATATTGTTCTTCAGGCGTAGTCTGAGCAATGGCATTTGAAGTCATAAAGGCCCAGGTTCTTTGGGGCAAATCTCTGCGCTCAGCGTATGGGATTTGCCCTCAGGCCCCATAACATCCGGTGTAGGAAGTGGGCCACCTCCTCCTGTTCTCTTTGAATGGAGTAAAGATGCCTTTCCCAGGTGGTTTAGTTGCTAAATCATGTCTGACTCTTGCGATTCCATGGACTGTGGCCTGCCAGGCTCCTCTGTCTATGGGACTTTCCAGGCAAGAATACTGGAATGGTCTGCCATTTCCTTCTCCAGGGTATCTTCCTGACCTAGTGATTGAACCCAGGTCTCCTGAACTGCAGGCAGATTCTTTACCGACTGAGCTACCAGGGAAGCCTCTCACATTTCCTTAGTGAAGTCCCATATCCATGGCAGGAGGTATGTGGAGCCATGATTGAATTAAGCAATCAGGATGCTCCTCCTGTAGCTTTGAGTGGGGTCTTCTTCCACTGAACCTCAGGGAGGAGGGTGGACAGCTAAACAAAATCCGGGCTCTGGTGGGAAAGAGGAGAATGATTTTTCGCAATGGTCTCCGACACACTGATGATTCCAGAACTGCTGCTACAAAGGCAGGGTGGTGAGTTAGCAACACCACGCTGTGTGAGAGGCCACGATGTTACACAGTTTAAGCTTAGGTGGGTCACAAAAGTATATTTTTATTTCAATAAAGACATGTTTATTCTTATGTATATATTTTAAAAATAAATTGTAAGGGGAAAACCAAAAGCACCAACCATAAACAAAAAATTGATAATTCAAGCTTATTAAAATGAAGAATTATTGTTCATCAAAGACACTATTAAGGGAGCAAAAAAGCAAGCCACAGAGAGGGAGAATGTATTTGCAATACATGTATCAGACAACAGACATTTACCAAGAGTACACACACACACATCAAATATACATATACAGGAATGGGGAGGGGAGAGATGGGACAGCTGGGAGAAGAGGCTAGGTATAACTTGTGGCAAGTCAAAGAAGAGTCCCTGGGGTTCTGGAGCAAACCCATGCCATCTACAGTGGAAAATTCAACACCCTTTGAAAAATATATACAGATAATACAATACAAAAAATCAATAAGAAAAAACCTGATAACTCAATTAACTAAAGGGCAAAGAATATGAACAAATACTTGACAAAAGAGGATATACAATTGACCGATGAACATGAAAAGTTCTCAGCCTCATTAGTCATCAGGGAAATACAAACAAAAACCACAATGAGATACCACTTTATGCCAGTGAGAATGGCTAAAATTAAAACGACTGATATCAAGTGCTGCTGAGGATGTGAAACAACTAGAACACTCATTCAGTGCTCCTAAGAGGACAAACTGGGACAGCCAGTTGGAAAACTATTTGGCAGTACCTAGTAAAACTAAAACTGTCGATGACTCTTTTAAGTCTTAGGTATGTATCCTCAGACAGGCATACATGTGTATACGAGCAAGAACGTTCATAGCAGTGCTATTCATAATAGCTAACACCTGGAAGCAGCTTAATTGTCCATCAGTGGTGGCAAGGATGAGCAAACTGAGGTGTATCACACAAAAAAATACTATATATCAATGAGAAAAAAGAAATTACTGCCATGTACAGCAAAATAAAAATATGAACTTCGCAGACATAATGTCAAAAGAATGAGACCACCCACGAAAGAATACACATGGTATAACTTATTCCATTTATATCAAGCTCAAACATGGGTGACAGAGTACACTCATACTCACAGCAGTGTTACAATAGCCAAAAGTTGGAAGAAGCCCGTGTCTGGCAACAGATGAATAAATAAACAGTGGATATAGGTTTACAATGGAATCACTCAGGCTTCAAAAGGTAGGAAATTGTGACATATGCTACAACCTGGATGGACTTTGAGGATATTATACTAAGTGAGATAAGCCAATCATAAGAAGACAAGTACTGTTCGATTTCCCTTACATGAAGTATTTATTTATTTATTTTAAATATTTATTTATTTATTTGGCTGTGCCAGGTCTTAGCTGCAGTTTGTGAGATCTAATTCCCCGACCAGGGATCATACTCCGGCCTCCTGAATTGGGAGTGCAGAGTCTTAGCCACTGGACCACCAGGTAAGTCTCTGTTGTTGTTCAGTCACTAAGTCCTATCCGACCCTTTGAGACCCCATGGACTGCAGCATGCCAGGCTTCCCTGTCCTTTACTATCTCCCAGAGTTTGCTAAGATATGTCCATTGAGTCCATGATGTCATTCAACCATCTCATCCTCTGTCGCCTCCTTTTCTTCCTGCCCTCAATCTTTCCCAGCATCAGAGTCTTTTCTAATGAGTTGTCTCTTCTCATCAGGTGGCCAAATTATTGTAGCTTCAGCTTTAGCATTCTTCCTTCCAATAAATATTCAGTGTTGATTTCCTGTAGTATTGACTGGTTTGATCTCCCTACATGAGGTATTTAGAGTAGTCAAAGGCACAGGGATGAAAGGAAAATGGAGGTTGCCAGGAGCTGGGAGGAGGGGGTCAGGGAGTTTTTTAATGGGGGGTTTCAGTTTGGGAAGAGGAAGAGTCCTCAGGATCAGCTGCATAAGAGTGTGAATGTACTTAGCACTCCTGAGCTATACACTTAGAAATGGCTAAGATGGCAAATTTTATGTTATGTGTGTTTGACCACAGTTTAAAAACAATTTTTTTAAGGCAGGTAAATGAATCTGTGATGACAGAGGGATAGTGGTTACTTTGGAGGAAAGACATGGACTGTAAAGGGGAATGAATGGGGCTTCTGTGGGTGCTGGTAATTTCTGTTTTTTGAGCTTGGTGATGATCACTGGGTGAATTCACTTGGAATTTATGCACTTTTATGTATGTATATTACCGTGGGATACATGGTGATGAGTTTCCCAGATTGCCCTTCAAGGAAGGACCTGCTGCCCAGCTGCAGGGAGAGTGGTCATTGGACAGTCCCCAGCTGTCAGTTCCGTCAGAGCCTACAGAGGGCTGCCTTGCCTGAGGTCACCCTTTCCTGGGGCAGCCTGCATCTGGTGACTGAGCAAGGTAGGAGTATAAAGATGCAGCCATTTAGACCTGACGTTGGACAAGTTTGATGGTACGTCTCACTCCAGAGTGAGCTGCTGATTGGCTGAGACTCTAAGCCTGCAGCACAGGTTAACTTCCCCTCTGCCCAATCCTGCTCTCACTCCCTTCCTTTCACAGGTGTGGATCTCTAACAAGCATCTCACTTATTTTTATTTTTTAACTGTGCCATGCAGCATGCAGGATCTCAGTTCCCTGACCAGGGATCGCACCTGCACCTCCTGTAGTGAAAACATGGAATCTTAACCACTGGATCACCAGAAAAGTCCTCATCTAATAAACATTTTACACCCCAGACTCTGTCTCAGCATCTTCTTCTTGAGAACCTGACCTTTGACAGTTGGTAGCAGAAGCAGATGAGAAAGCTGATGATAAGATGGTGTTTTAGAAACTGATCACCACCCATCTGACAAGGAAGACCCCCTTACTGGTGGAACACACTAGTGGTGAGTTGGGAAGGTGGGCCAATAGAACAGAATGTTCTGGAGAGCATAATGCACCAGATGACTGAGATGTGTGGAGGGACTAGTGCTACATGGATGATGGATTTAATGGCTATTGCTAATCTGACTGGATGTGCACATCTCATGCTAAAGTCAAGGTGCTGGTTGGAAAAAACCCTGAAATTCTGACACATGGAATGAAGATATCAAGGTAGACATTTCTAAACATTTTAACTCCATGAATTCCTTTGAATCTTCTGAGCCTGCAGAAATGGCCCACCCTCCCCCGTAAGAGCTAGCATTGCCTCTCTGCTGGGGGACTGTGCAGACGCCCCACCTCACAAATCAACAAGTTCCCATCATGAGCTACCCGCTCTCCCTTCCCAGTCACTTGGCCTACACTAGGTTAACTGCAGCATAACCCAGCTATGGAAGTGCTGATCTTGATAAGGAAGGGATTGTGACCCAAAGGAGGAGCAAGGTCAAGCCAGCATATATCCACAGGAGCCAGAGGGCATACATATGGAACTGGGTTCTGAGGGTACTTGATGAAGAGGAAAGAAACATAAAGTTAGAAATGGAAAAGTTTATTGACTTGGGATCCCTCTCTTGAATTACAAGATTCAGTGTTCTGGCAAAGACCAGGAGATGGCACAAACTCACGACTAGGATGGATCCTAGAAGCATGGAAAAAGCTATGATCCATGTTACATGTGTTCATGCTAAGTTGCTTCAGTTGTGTCCAATTCTTTGCAACCCCATGGACTGTAGCCTGCCAGGTGCCTCTATTCTTCTCTAGGCAAGGATACTGGAATGAGTTGCCATTCCTTTCTCCAAGGGATCTTCCTGACCCAGGGATCGAACCCAGGTCTCCAGCATTGTAGGCAGATTCTTTACCATCTGAGCTACCAGGAAAGCCCTACCCATGCCATGGGAAGATTAAATGTGGAAGATGATGAAGGAGGATGAAAAGACTCAGGTAAGTGAGAATGTTGAATAGATTATGGATAACTAGACCTGCTAATAAAGGACAGAAATGGTATGGACCTAACAGAAGCAGAAGAATATACAGAAGAACTATACAAAAAAGATCTTTGACCCAGATGATCATGATGGTGTGATCACTCACCTAGAGCCAGACATCCTGGAATGCAAAGTCAAGTGGGCCTTAGGAAACATCACTACAAACAAAGCTAGTGGAGGTGATGGAATTCCAGTTGAGTTATTTCAAATCCTAAAAGATGATGCTGTTAAAGTCCTGCACTCAATATAGCAGCAAATTTGGAAAACTCATCAGTGACCACAGGACTGGAAAATGTCAGTTTTCATTCCAATCCCAAAGAAAGGCAATGCCAAGGAATGTTCAAACTACCACACAATTGCACTCATCTCATTACTTTTAGCAAAGCAATGCTCAAAATTCTCCAAGCCAGGCTTCAACAGTACATGAACCATGAAATTCCAGATGTTCAAGCTGGATTTAGAAAAGGCAGAGGAACCAGAGACAAAATTGCCAACATCCATTGGATCATTGAAAAAGCAAGAGAATTTCAGAAAAACATCTGCTTTATTGGCTACGCCAAAGCCTTTGACTGTGTGGATCACAATAAACTATGGACAATTCTGAAAGAGATGCAAATACCAGACCACCTGACCTGCCTCCTGAGAAATCTGTATGCAGGTCAGGAAGCAACAGTTAGAACTGGACATGGAACAACAGACTGGTTCCAAATTGGGAAAGGAGTATGTCAAGGCTGTATATTGTCACCCTGCTTATTTAACTTATATGCAGAGAACATCATGAGAAACGCTGGGCTGGAAGAAGCACATGCTGGAATCAAGATTGCCGGGAGAAATATCAATAACCTCAGATATGCAGATGACACCACCCTTATGGCAGAAAGTGAAGAACTAAAGAGCCTCTTGATGAAAGTGAAAAAGGAGTGAAAAAGCTGGCTTAAAACTCAATATTCAGAAAACTAAGATCATGGCATCTGGTCCAATCACTTCATGGCAAATAGATGGGGAAACAATGGAAACAGTGGGAGACTTTCTTGGGCTCCAAAATCACTACAGATGGTGACTGCAGCCATGAAATTAAGACGCTTGCTCCTTGGAAGGAAAGTTATGACCAACCTAGACAGTGTAATAAAAAGCAGAGACATTACTTTGTCAACAAAGGTCCATCTAGTCAAAGCTATTTTTTTTTCCAGTAGTCATGTATGGATGTGAGAGTTGGACCATAAGGAAAGCTGAGCATCGAAGAATTGATTCTTTTGAACTGTGGTGTTGGAGAAGACTCTTGAGAGTCCCTTGGACTGCAAGGAGATCCAACCAGTCTATCCTAAAGGAAATCAGTCCTGAATAGTCATTGGAAGGACTGATGCTGAAGCTGAAACTCCAATACTTTGGTCACCTGATGTGAAGAACTGACTCATTTGAAAGCACCCAGATGGTGGGAAAGATTGAAGGCGGGAGAAGGGGATGACAAAGGATGAGATGGTTGGATGGCATCACTGACTTGATGGACATGAGTTTGAGTAAGCTCTGGGAGCTGATGATGGACAGGGAAGCAGTCCATGGGGTCACAAAAGGTCAGACACGACTGAGTGACTGAACTGAACTGAACTGAGACCTGCCAGATAAATTATGGTCTGTGAAAAGAACCAAAAACATTATTTACCAAGGCCATAAAAATTTTTTATGGGTTGGTGAGAGGCCCACCAAAATCTCTAAAATAGCTAAGTGGTAGCTCTCCTCCATAGACTAGGGCTGATAATAGAAGATACTGTTTTAGAACTTGGCTCACTATAGCAATGAGGATAACTGGACCCTGAGACAATAAAGGCCAAGTAGCAGTACTTAACTTCCAGAAACTAGGGAATAATTATCATCATAGTGGCTGTTTAGTTTGGAGAGGCAGTCAGGAGAACCTGGCCCAGAGAATTATGGTTAACAGAGCTAAACATCCCTGGAGGAAGAATAGATGGGCAACTGTCAAGCAGCCGCACCAGCTTGTACCAGCTAAAGAAATTAAGGATAGATGATTGGAAGACTGAAAGTAACAGCCTCAAGAAAAAGTCACAATCCCTGGCCCAGTGTCCAGTTTTCAGACCATGACTGAAGAAGTAGAGAGTCCCTAGGAGGAAGGACCTTCAACACTATAGCAAGAGTATGTGATTCCATTCTGCTCAGAATTGCCCCAAATGGGTGGAGGACCACGTACATCTCCATGGGGTGGAGCCCTTCAGTGTGGACTGAATTGTATTCCTATTTGTTTTCAGACATGCAGTTTGCAAGCTGGAATGGTGGTCTCTTGGGGTTCTTAGGAATCCAGAGGACTGGTGATAAGAGTGATGGCCATAGACGACAAATTCTGCCATGGAGAAGTTGACACCAACATGCTTGGGAAACTGGGGGAAAGGCCCGGGTAGCTCCAAAGGTTTGGGAGGGCTTGTGATCCTCTAGGCTTCCGCATGGCTACTGCAGCCTAATGTCTTGGTTAGGGGAGGTTTAGAAAGGCATGGTTGCCATGACATCATAACATTGTGAGATCACTAAAGCAACAGGCAGCAATGTCTTTGTCACTTTCCTTGGTCTCATGGGAATTTAGAAAGAGATCTATGGAAAGGATAAAAGGAGAGGAATGTATCTTTGTTATGAGTTCAGGCTGCTTTCCTGATAAGCTTAGTTTCTTCTTTCACTTCCTGTAAATTATACCCATTCTAATATTTCCTAGGTCAACTTTACCCATGAGACAGGAATAAGTTCTATCGCAGTTGCATTTCTAAAGAAACAGTAAAAATTCTCAAGGGAGCATTAGGAATCTGTGAGGATTAGCAGTTTATGGGTAAGAGAGTTCTTTACCAGTTACCCCTCCCTGAGAACCTCGGTAGGAAAAGAAGGCCTCATTTGTAATTTGTTATCCGTCTTTCCCCGATAGAGACCTATGGCCATTAGTGTAACGGCACTGGGAAAGGAGGAACACAGACGTATCAAGGTCTGTTGGATACAGCGTCTATGTTCACAATGATACTGGAGACCTCAAGTATCATCTTCTCTTTCCCCATTAGAGCTGAAGGCCAGGTATTAAGTGGAATCCTGTCTTAGGTTTGACTTACAGTGGGTCCACTGGGTTCTTGGACCCACTCAAGGGTCACTTCCCTGTGTGTGGAGTTGAGGTTAGCTTACTCCTGAGGATCAACACAGAAAAGTGCAGAGAGTAGGGATAACAGATTGGTTCCATTCTTAAGCAAACAAAGGCTATAGGATGCTGGCTTCAGGCATATCTGCTTAATTCACCATTCACCCCCTGTGGAGCCCAGATGAATCCTGGAGGGTGACCACAGACCTCTGTGAGCTCAGCCAGGTCCTAGAGCCCTGACAGTGCTGCTGTGCCAGGTGTGGTATATACACTAGAACACATTACATCGGCCTCAGGTGTGTGCTATACAACCACTGACTTGTTCAATCAGAAAAAAAAAAAGACAGAACACAATTGAATTTACATGCAATGGACAATGGTATACCCTTAGAGATTTCCCCCAGGGTTATGTCTCTTGCCCGAGATGATAATATAGCCTGAAGAGACTCGAGTATCAGGACATACTGCAGAGCATCAAGCAGACGAATCACACTGAGGACATTACGTCACTGGGCCAGGCGAACACTGGACTTGGTGGAATAGTACACTGGAGGCCTTGATAAGACACAGGCACTCCAGAGGGAGCGGTGAAGATTCAGGGCCTTCTACATGTATAAAATTCTCAGGAGTTCAGTCGTCAAGGGCATGATGACTCTCCTCCAAAGTAAGAGCCAAATAATTGCCATCTTAACATCGATCACAAAAGGAAGTACACTGTCTGGTGGGCCTCTTCAGGTTTGAGAGTCAGCACATTTTATACCTGGGGATACTGCTCCAGTTTATGATATGCAAGGCAGACCGCTTGTTTTTTTTTTCAATTATTTTTGGCTGCAACGAGTCAGTTGCAGCACACGCTTTCGCTGAGGCACATGGGCTGAGTAGTTGCAGTATGCGGGGTTAGTTGCCCTGCAGCACGTGGGATCTTAGTTCTCCCTGCAGGGATCGAACCCACATCCTCTGCCTTGGAAGGTGGACTCTTAACCACTGGACCACCAGGGAAGTCCCCAAAGGCAGACAGATGTGAATAAGGCCTAAAGCAGGCCCAGAGCATATTGGATCCCTTCCATCCTGGTAGGGCCCATGGCTCATTCTCACAGGAGCAGACATATATTCCAGGTATGGTTTCCCTTGTTTCCCACAGAGCCTCAGCCAGCACCACTAAACAAGGCTTATCGAGGATTTGATCTGCTGTCACAGGATCCCACATAACTGTATCAGATCAGGGCCCACCTTACAGTGAGGGTAAGACCACGTAGGGGGGAAGCCCATGACCGTGGGATTAATGGTCATATCCTCCGTTGTATCTGATGTAAGAAGATGCTTAGGGCAGCCTGTTGAAGGCACAGCTGTTGAAGCAATGCTCTGCAAAGATGGGGTGCCCTTCTCCAGGATACAGGACACACGCATTGCATCAGTATAACAGTGGTATGCCACAAACATAGGAATTATGCTAGAATGGATAATATACTTTAGGGGTATGGGGATCATAGGTTCTCTCCATGGCCAACACTCCTTTCTTTCTAGAAATACATCATTCTTTCTAGAAGTTTACAGTTATTTTGTATTGAAGTGTGTACACAGGTACACAAAAATGTAAATCTTGATTATACCTGTGTGCTTCTGTTTTATGTTTCTTTTTACCCCCGCCCCTGCCATTGGATCAGTGGTTAAAACAAAGTTTTTTTTCCTTTCTCTTAATTTTGAACTAATTTCAAACTTACAGAAAAATTACAAGACTAGCACATTGAACTTTTTTGTCCTGAACTATTTGAGTATGTTGCCAGCAATATGCCTTGCCACCCGTGCAAACACTTCACTGTGTGTATTTCCTACAAACCACGATATCCTCTTACAAGAAGTACGATACAACCATCAGAACCGGGACACTGACAATGAAATTTCACCATGATCTAACCGACAGAACCCATTCTGGTTCTGATGGTTGTCCCAACAATGCCCTTGCAAAAGAACCCAACCCAGGATCATACCTTGCTTTTGATTTTTCATCCCTCTTAGTTTCCTTTAGTCTGAAACATTTCCTCAGTCTTTCCTTGACCTTCCTGACCACTTTTGATGATAACAGGCCAGTGATTTTGTAGCATGTCCCTTGGTCTGGGTTTGTCTAATGTCTAGAACTAAGTGATGCACTTTGGCAGCGATATCACAGAAGTGATGCTGTGTTCTGCCTACTGCATCCTATCAGGGGAGGCATAATTTAATTTGGTGTGTTACTTGTGATGCTAACTTTGATTACTTGATTCACTAGATTAAGATGGTCTCTGCCAACTTAAACTGAAGTAGTTACAATTTACTTTCATATTTCAAGATCAAATCTCAGCTTTAGGGACTTCCCTAAGTCCAATGGTTAAGACTTCACCTTCCAATGCAGGGGGTGTGGGTTCAATCCTTGGTTGGGGAACTAAGATCCCATATGCCTCATGGCCAAAAAACCAAGACATAATCAATAGAAGCAGTATTGTAACAATTCAATAAAAGCTTTAAAAAATGGTCCACAGCAAAAATAAAAAAGAAAACCTTAAAGAAAACTAAAAAAAGATCTCAGCTTTAGCTAGAACTCACAAAGTATAAATATCAGATTTTTTACTGTGATCTTACATAAGCTTTACAACTTAAAGAGGAAAGAAAAAACACCATAATATCTTCCCCTGAATAGAAAAAGCCTGAGTCCATCTCTCAGTATAGTTCATATGTAAAGTGTAGGAATAATATCCTTCCAGAATGGGAAGGAACCTCAGGACTCAGGTCATTTAGCCCTCCTCCCCTCTTCAGGCCTTTCCTGGTGGCTCAGATGGTAAAGAGTCTGCCTGCAATGCAGGAGACCCAGGTTTGATCCCTGGGTCAGGAAAATACCCTGGAGAAGAAAATGGCAATCCTCTCAAGTATTCTTGCCTGGAAAGTCCCATGGATGGAGGAGCCTGGTGGGCTCTAGTCCATGGGGTTGCAAAGAGTCAGGCACGACTGAATGACTAGCACTTTCACCCTCTTCAGTCAAGGTTACAATCTCGGACAGCCTCGGTGACAGGCAAGGTGAGCCAGCATCTGCTTGCACATCTCCAACGAAGAGAAACCAACCAACCCCGGGGACAGAACGTCCATCATCAGATGACGCTGATGATAAGAAAGTCCTTTACTTTGTTACCTAAACTTCACATACCTGAATTTTCACCATTTATACCACAAAGCAAACAATGTCACATAAATCATTTACTCTAAAATTAAAAAAAAAAAAAAAGATGGTCTCTGCCAGATTTCTTAGGACTCAGAATCTAAGATTTGACTGCTAAGTGGGCTCCTTGCTTTGGCATGTTGCTCCTCCCCAGTCCCTCTCAGGGAATAGACCTGGGGAAAATCTGTTCTGTATATACATACATACACTTACACATACATTGTTACCTACTTAAATATTTTATATTTTTAAGAGTTTTTATTGAATTACAATTGACATAAAATATTATATTAGTTTCAGGTATATGGCATAGTGATTCAATATTTTATATATTATGAAATGATCATAATAATGTAGTTACCGTCTGTCACATACAAAGTTATCACCATATTACTGACTGTATTCCCTATGTGATACATTACATCCTGTGACTTATTATTTTATTTTATACCTCCTTACATTAAGTGAAAATCGTTCCACTTCCAATCCAAAATCACAGTTTTTCTAATTTCTCCATGAAAATATTTATCCTTTCATTTAAAAAAAATTATTGAAGTATATTTGATTTACAATGCTGTGTGAATTTCTGCTGTAGAGCAAAGTGACCCAGTTATACACATATATGTTGTTTTTCATATTTATTTCTGTGATGGTTTATCCCAGGATATTGACTATAGTTCCCGGTGCTGTACAGGAGGACCTTGTTTGTGCTTTCATTTTTGATAGTGGCTCCCATTATCCTCAAGATACTTTTATATATATATATTTACTTATTTGATCAATACCTTTGTATCTTCTGTGTCACTGCTGTCCCTTTCATGAACCCTCTCCTTACCTGGCTTGGACTCTGACATTCCCAGCTGGGCTGCTGCCATATTCCTGTTGTCCTGTGCAAACCTGCCTCATGCTTGGACTGATATCTCACCCTTGACCACTGCTGATCTTCCTTTCCCCACCATGGACAGCCCCCTCACTCTGTTGGGCTCTGACATTCTACCTGACACTTATGTTTGTGAACGGTATAAAATGGGGCTCTAGATTTTTTTTGCTGGTAAATAATATCAGTAGTTTATTATATAGTCATCCTTTTGTCATTGAATTAAAAATTCATCTTTTATGTGTTATATTTTTATAATCAGATATCTAGTCCTGGATTTTCCAGTCTGTTACACTGGTTCATTTGTCTAAGCCTATGCGATCACACCCCACTCCAGTGCTCTTGCCTGGAAAATCCCATGGACGGAGGAGCCTGGTGGGCTGCAGTCCATGGGGTCGCACAGAGTTGGACACGACTGAGCGACTTCCCTTTCACTTTTCACTTTCATGCATTGGAGAAGGAATGGCAACCCACTCCAGTGTTCTTGTCTGGAGAATCCCAGGGACGGGGGAGCCTGGTGGGCTGCCGTCTATGGGGTCGCACAGAGTCGGACACGACTGAAGCAACTTAGCAGCAGCAGCAGCAGCAGCAGCATGCCAATATCATGTGGATTTTATTATGGCTGTTTTATAGTGTCCTCTGACATCTGGTAAGCCAAGTGTACCTTTAGCACACTTCTTCCTACATTTAATGGCTAGTCGTAGCTATCTTATTCTTTCCAAATGAATTTCAGGATAATTTAATCCAATTAAAAAGAAATACATGGGGATTATAATAGGAATTTTATTAATTTTACATAAACTTGTAAAGTTGGCCTTTTTGTGACATACCCAAGAAGGAAACAATGAAGGCCTTCAATGCTTTTTTCATTGTTCAGATCTTGTCTCATACATTTATCCAATGAATATTTTTGTTGACCATCTACCATGTGCTAAGCACTGTTCTAGATGCTTGGGATACAAGAGTGAACAAAACAGACAAGGTCCTTGCCTTTTTGAAGTTTTCATTCTATTAATAGTAGGGGGAGACAGGTAATAAACATATAATACATAACACAGGTAAATATGTAATATGTCAGACAGTGTAAAATACTGTTGCAAAAAAAAAAAAAGACTCCAGTTGAGAGGGATATAAAATGCTGGGAAGAGGGTTGTTTTCTATCTAGGATGATAAGGTTATGTGCTGACATTTGAACATTGCTGTGAGGAGTGATTCATGCCTTCCAGGCAGAGGAGGTGGCAAATGTGAGGGGAGGAGCCTGCTTTTGTGTGTTAAATGGTCAGAGGAAGAGCAAGAAGCCCGGCATGACTCGAGTGGACTGAGTAAGGGGTAAATGCGTTGGTGGGTAGTGAGGACTTTCTTTTTAACTGTGAGTGAAAAGAAAAGTAATTCCTGAGTTTTGAGCAAAGAAGTAACATGATCTGATGAGGGTATTAAAAGATCATTCTGGTGGACAGGAGTGGAAGAAAAGAGATCAGTTAGGAATTTCTCAGGATAATTCTCACCTGAGATGATGGTGGCTCGGACCAGAGTGGTAGAGATGGTAAAAAGTGGGGGGATTCTGATCCACTGACTCAAGTGGCGCCATCCTCCACCAGAGGGCGCTACGTGTGTGTCCTGGTGAGGCTGTGACAGCCGGTCCTTTCTCACCCTCCCAAAACGACAGATTGTGGCATCTACCTACATAACCGCTACCCCTTCCCTTTTGATTTTATTCAAGACTGGTGTGTCCAGTCTGAAGGGATGAATCATGATAGTATAAGCACTATTCCATCTCCACGATGATATTATCTAATGTGCATAGCCTTCTTTTCCTTCCAAGACCCTACACTTTCTCTCTTAACCTCTCCTATCCAGGGAACATGCATAAGCTAGTTTCTGAAGGTACCTGGGAAAACAGGTCTACTGACTCTGAAAGGAACTCCTTTCTTTGCCATTTCTTTTGGGAACATTGCCTCTTTAAACCTATAGTGTTGAAAAGAAAATGAAATAATGTTTTTTAAAAATGTAATTCATGTGCACTTAAAAACAGACATACAAAAGAGTTTCCAGCAGTACCGTCCAATGGTACTATACGTCCAACTATAATGGGAGCCACATACATAATTAAATTTTACAAATTTTTGAAAGTAAAAAGGAACTATTTGAAATTAAGTTTAATAATGCATTTTACTTTAATCCAATATATCAAAAATATTGTCATCTCAAAATTTAAACAATGTAAAGTATACTTAAAGAAATATTTTGCATTCCTTGTTTTTTCATATGAGGTCTTCAGAATCTACGGGTATTTTACACTTACAGCGTTAGTCGCTCAGTCGTACCCGACTCTTTGCAACCCCATGGACTGCAGCCCGCCAGGCTCCTCTGTCCATGAGATTTTCCAGGCAAAGATACTGGAGTGGGTTGCCATTTCCTTTTCCAGGGGATCTTCCCAACTCAGGGATCGAACCCGGGTCTTTTGCATTGCAGGCAGATTCTTTACCGACTGAGCTATAAGGGAAGCCTCTATTTTACACTTAGAGCATATCTCAATTTAGACCGGCCACTTTCCAAGTGCTCAGTACCCACATACGGCCACTGTGCAGGGCAGTACTGGACAGTGCAGGTTTTCAGTGTGTAGAAGGACATTTTATCATCCTCCTAGTACCCTCTCTTTTCTTTCCTTCACTCTAAACTCTCTCCTGCACCCCAGAGGGGTAACAATCATGACTGTCCAACCTGAGACACCATTCCCTGTCTCCTGTCCAACTAGATACACCATTTCACAGTCTCCCTAAAAGTTGTATGTGTATCCATTTTTCTACTGCAGTATAACAAGCTTCCACAAACAAGAGTGTAAAAAGAAAAACCACCCACTCATTATCTCAGAGCTCTGTAGGTCAGAAGTCTGGACTTGCCTGGGTTTTCTGCTCATGGTCCCACAAGGCCGAAATCAAGGTGTCCACTGGGCTGGGATCTTGCCTGGAGGATCTCGGGAAGAACCTGCCTCTTTTGTTGGCAGAATCCAGTTCCCTGTGGCTATGGCTCTGAGGTCCTGTTTCCTGGCTGGCTGGGCACTGGGAGCTTCTCTCTGTTCCTACAGGCTGCCTAGACTCCTTCTCGTGTGGCCCGAATTCCTCATGCTTTGAATCTCTGACTCTCCCTTCTGCGTACTAGTTGGAAAAGCCTGTGCCTTTAAGGGGCTTGACAGCCGGTCCCCTGAGATTATTAATAGATTAGGTCCACTTGGGTAGTCTTCCTTTTGCCATATAACATAATCACAGAAGTGAGATCATATCCACACTCAAAGGGCAAGGATTATGCCAAGGCAAGTGGCATTGGGGAATTCTAAGAATTTGGCCATGTGACTAAATTCTAGTCAATGGGTTAGTGGCAATTCCATCCTAGTTGCTCAGGCCAACATTTTGGGTGTCATCCTTGTTCTCTTTCTTTTCCTTACACCTCACTAATCAGAGGTCACATTCTGTCAGCTCAACTTCCAAAACACACTCAGAATTCAACCACTTCTTATCACCACCCTCTACCTCTCTTGCGCTGGCCAACATTATCTCCCACGTGATTAGCGCAGTCATCTTCTAATTGGCTAGACCTCAGCAGTCTCTTCTCAATACAGCAACCAGAGCGATGCGGGTACAACTATAGTGGACCATGTCGTTCCTCTGTTCAGCACCCTTTGATGGGTGCCCATCTCAGAATAAAAGTCAAAATCCTTAATATGGACTGTAGGCCACTTTGTAGTCCTTGTAAGGTTCTACTTTGGTTTCCTTATTAACTCTGCATGTGACCTTGAAATTCTACCTTGAAGTGAAATTTTTTCACTTCACTGTAGCCTCACGTGACTTCTTGCTGTTCCCTAAACATATCAAGGGCTTCCCTGGTGGCTCAGAGGTTAAAGCATCTGCCTGCAATGCGGGAGACCTGGGTTCGATCCCTGGGTTGGGAATATCCCCTGGAGAAGGAAATGGCAACCCACTCCAGTATTCTTGCCTGGAGAATCCCATGGACGGAGGAGCCTGGTGGGCTACAGTCCACAGGGTAGCAAAGAGTTGGACATGACTGAGCGACTTCACTCAAACATATCAAGACATCCTTAGGGTTTTTGTGCTTGCTATTCATTTTGTCTAGAATGTTCTTTCCTCAAGGTATCTGCATGACTAGCTACACCCACACACACAGAGTCAGGGGAGACTTCATATTCCCCTACCTCTCTTTGTTTTCTGCTTTGTAGTACTTTTCACTGTGCCACATACTCTATTTTAAATTTGATTCTTGCCTCCCCTGTGTGCAGTTGCATCTGACTCTTTGTGGCCCCATGGACTGTGGCCCACCAGGCTCCTCTGCCCATGAAATTTTCCAGGCAAGAACACTGGACTGGGGTGCCATTTCCTCTTCAGGGAATCTTCCTGGCCCAGGGATTGAACCCACATCTCTTGCATCTCCTGCACTGGCAGGTGGATTCTTTACCATTAGTGCCACCTGGGAAGCCCGTTTGTCTTCCCTGCTGCTGCTTAGCACTTCAGTTGTGTCTGACTCTGGACGACCCTATGGACTATAGCTTGCCAGATTCTTCTGTCCATGGGATTCCCAGGCAGGAATACTGGAGTGAGTTACCATGCCCTCCTCCAGGGGATCTTCCCAACCTAGGGATCAAACCCAGGTCTTCTGCATTGCAGGCAGATCCTTTACCACTGAGCTACAAGGGAAGGCTTTGTCTCCCCTATTAAAACATAAATCCATTAGAACAGGGACCCCCCCAGCTCCCCAACCTGCCATACCCATACATTTGTTTATTACTGTACAACCTGGCGCACAGTAGGTACTCAAAATTTTTTGGTGTATGAATAATAACATGAGAGGTGATGATGGGAGTTAAAGCATTCTCAAGTCTTTAAATTGTTTGGAAGGAAGATAGTGATATTAATTAATTTTAGACTTTGCTAAGCTAAATATGCATGTTACATTTCTCAGGATTACTTTTAAAAGAACAGAAATAGAACTGCAACTTCAATGTTGTTGAGAAGGAAAGGGCAAAAGAGGAAAGTTTAAGCCAGTGGAAGGCAGGAACGAAGGAAAAGTGGCAGAGATATGATAAAAAGAAATCACAGAGCTTTCTGATTCCTGTGGATAATGGCAGACGCCTAAATCCCTTCACAATCCTGCAAAACCCACACAGATCAACAACAAAAGCAAATTACATCACCCCAGCCCTCACCTACAGCATCCTAGGAGAGGGAGAGTAGCTCCAACTTCAGTTTACCTGTAAATGGAAAGATTAATATCTGAAACCAGAGGAGTCTGCTCCAGAGCTAACATCTGAACAGAGGGGTGGCAAGTAGGGATGTGGTGTGGAAGGGAGAGGAGTGTAGCCTGGTCTTAGAGGAGGCCAGCTGGTAACAACAGCAGCTAGAATTATCCCAGAAGGAGAGAGGATCCTATTGTGAGAGGAGGAACACTGAGGACAGGTCTGAGGCCTGGTGGATCAGAGCACTGGCAACTGGGTGATTGAAGCATTTGTGAAAATTGATGATATAAGTCACAAAAGAAAAATCTCAATTTTCTTTAAAGAGAGCAATGATATAAATAACAAATTTACTGAGATTTTAAGAAAATCTCAATGAAAAAGAACAGTGATATAAATAGAATTCTCCAATCACAATGCAATAAAAGTATTAATCACAAAGGAATATTTCACCTAGAAAATTTTAAAACTCTGTACCAAGCAACTCTTGGGTTAATAAAATAATACAAACCAAAATTGCAGAATTTTATGAAATAGCAGTAACGGAAACACAGTTTATCCGAATTTATGTAATACTGCAAAAGTAAGTTAGGAGAGAATGTATTACACTAGATAGCTAAGTAAAATTAAAATCAATTTAAAGGCTAAAAAAAAATGCAAAGCAAACCAAAAGAAAGCAGAATGAAGGAACTATTAAAGATATAAGCAGAAATTAATAAGTTAGAAAACAGAAAAAGAAACTAAAAGGAATAAATAAATCTAAATGCTGGTTCTCAGGAAAAAAAGTCAACTCAACAAATTACTAGCTAATCTAACCAGGATAAAAAAAAGAGAGAGAGAGAAAAGGCATAAATACGCAAGATAAGAAATGACGAGGAGGAAATAGCCATTGAAACAGAAGAATTAAAAATTTTAAAAACACATTTAGTTTTATTGTAACAAAGCAACTTGTACACTTTTAACATTTAAAACTGAGCATCATTTTTACTTTTCAGTGAAGCAAAAAGAAACATTTAAAAATATACAGGAACAAAATTACAATAGGGAATGTCAACTGCATCTAATTTCCTACAGGTCCTGCTGATTCTCCCATTTAGTGGCAGGGCTCAAGTCATTAGGCGAGAATTTTGTTTTAAAAGGGGGGCTTCCTTGGTAGCTCAGCTGGTAAAGAATCTACCTGCAATGCAGGAGACCTGGGTTTGATCCTTGAATTGGGAGAATCCCCTGGAGAAGGGAAAGGTTACCCACTCCAGTATTCTGGCCTGGAGAATTCCTTGGACTGTATAGTCCATGGGGTCGCAAAGAGTAGGACACAACTGAACGACTTTCACTTTTTTGTTTTAAAAGTGTCATCTTAAACTGAAAGTACATCTGTAAAACATCACAATTTAACATGCCAGAGGAGTAGCCATGTTGTCAAAATACTCACTTAACCCACCCAAACATCTCAAACCCACCTTTTGCTGACCTTCTGTAACCCCATTTTTAAAAAGTTTTTTTTCTTTTTTAAAAAAGAGAAAGTAGACAGATAAGTATTGGTAAATGCTAACTGTCCATATTCACATAGAGACACAATGTAATCTCTGAGCACAACATGCAGAGAAAGGAGGGGGAAAGGCTAGAATTCTATGCACTATCACAGAGAGGCCTAGGACCCTCCAGCTTCCAGCAGAGCTAAGGGAGCAGAAGGTTTTTCTTTTTTCCCACAGAGCGTGGTGGTATTGATTCTATAGCCTTTGTTGTGACAGGAAGGGATAAAAATGAATTTGGAATAGAAAGGGGTAGAAATTCCTTTCCCATTGAACTCTGCTCAAGGTATTCCCAAAGAAGTTGTGAACCTTGGTATAAAAAGAAAAGAGACCTTAAAAACAGGGTGACTGAGCACAGGAGAAGAAAAAAAAAAAAAAAAGACTGCAACTTGCTCCCAGGGAAATTTAAAAAGGTTGGAATCCATCCATGTCCCATTAGTCCTCATCTCCTTCATCTTCCTCCGCCTCATCTTTTTCACTTTCATCCTAATCTCCCTCATCAGTATCTTCCAATCCTTCTTCCTCTTCATTGTCACCATCATCTTCTCCTTCCCCTTCATCATCCATGTCAGGAAACAAGTATCACGGTAATGGACTTGGCCAAATACCATCTTTGATGACCTCTCCTAACTCATCTGCACCTGCATCAGAATGAGCAATAAACCAGGTGAAGAAGCTCTCCGGTTCCTCATGCTGTCTCTTCCTGCTGGCTTTATTATGCATTTGACTTGATCATTTAGTGAAATCCTTTCTGGATTTCCACTTGATTTCAGTGGATTTCGAAGATAGATCACCACTCTCATGTAGATGAAAGTTTTTGGAGACAACTTTATTTTCAAAGTAAGTGAAAATAATTTTCTATTTTCATTAAGATAAAAATCTATTCTGTAACCTGATTTAATATCTTCAAATTCCTGATTTAATATCTTCAAAATAAGTCTCAATGCTTGTCAAATAAGGCAGCGCTTCTTCATCTTCCTTCCCAAGCAGTGCAGACGCTTGCGGATGGTTAACAAATGTTGTTACCCCCAAATTTGGTATTTTGGCAATCAATTACAACTTCTGAAAAAATTATTGGCGGAATTTGTTATATTTCTGTTCTACTTTCAAAATCTCCTCACTGGCTTGTTCGTTAAGTCTGTCTATTTCATTTTGTACCCCATCAATATGTTCAGTTGCTTCTTGCCGTTCTTTTTCTTCCTTCAGCAAGTTCGGAGGAGACGTCAAGTTCGGAGGAGACGTTTTGTCTGGCCTGGAGGCAGGAGTCAGTTTTGGTTTCTTTGGTTTTTTTGTGTGGGATAGAAGTGGAGACTGGTGTTTGGGGGCCGTGCTGGGAAAAAAAACAAGAATCAATCCAGGGGAAGAGGCCCATAACATGAGCTCTGAGAACTAAGCCTGCCCCAGCAGACAGAGGTTTAAATACCTAAAAATCTTAGGAAGCTACTTTTCACAAGTCTAGAACAAACACATTTGAAAATGTAGCATAAATAGACAACTTCCTAGGAAAATATTATTTGCCAAAATTTACCCTAATAAACATTAAAAATTTAAATAAAATAAATAATTACTCTTCAAGAATTCACAGGGCCCAGAAGAATTCATAGGCGAACACATCAAATCTTCAAAGCTACTTAAGAAGTTTCAGAGCATAGAAAGAGAAATTCCCACATTATTTTTATTTCTTTAAATTTCGCCCACATTATTTTTAAATAGCCACATGCAATTTAAAGAAATCAAGAGGGAGAAGTAATCTTTGATATTTATTCAAATATTCACCATTTCTGATACTCTTCACTATTTCCTGAAGATTCAACTTCCCATTTAGTTCCAGGCAAGAAAAGGAGAAATAAGTAAAAAGGGGAGAAGTGGTGATACTTATAACCAGAAAGCAAAGCTTTTCCAGATATCTTTGGCAGAGTTTGCTTAAGTCTCAATGGCTGGAAAACTCTGGTGTCATTTTTAGCTGGCATATGGCTTTTCTAAACAAATTAAGAGTTCTAATGGTAAAGAAGACATGGAAAATGCTTGTTGGGTAAAAAGAAAGCAGTAACTCCCACAGCCCACCCTTTTGGCTATCTATCCTCCCAAATATAGAACATACTCCCTCCCTAATGAAGACAGTTCTGAGGTCTCACTCAGACACTGCATCCATCCCAAAAGCCAGAATCTCTAGTTAGTTGGCAGTTTCTACATTTAGCCCTGGTGTGAATCCTCATACCAAGTCCAGTAACCCATGAACTAAAAGCCAAGTTATCTTCCCCCAACATGTCCATATATAATAATGGAGAAGAAAAGGGAAGAATGGGGAATTTATCAAAGCTATTGAGACTATCAGGTCTATGGCAAATACCAAATTCTGCTAGATAGGAAAAGCCTCCTTTGATAGTAATTTCCTTGCTCAGACAACCTATTCCCTGAAAAGAACTTTATCAATTGTGCTTCATAGTCCAAGTTTCATCTTTTTTAAAAGTAGACATCTTGTTTTTAAAAAGTATTTATTCATTTGGCTGCAGTGGATCTTAGTGGCAGCACTCAAGACCTTTGGTCTTTGCTATGGCACACGGGACCCCTAGTTGCAGCATGCAAACTCTTAGCAGTGGTGTGTGGAATCTAGTTCCCTGACCATGGATTGAACCCAGGCCCCCTGCACTGGGAGTGCCGAGTCTTAGCCACTGGACCACCAGGGAAGTCCCTCCATCTTCTTTAGAATGACTTCTTATGCATTATCCTCTTGAACCATATTTGAAGTAAATTTTGGGGAGGATGCCCTTTCTGTTGTGTGTGTTCGGGGAACTTGGGTTGAAAAATGATAAAGTTTTGCTGGTCAGATCCTTAAATTTTCATTTTTGGTGATATGATTCCCTCAAACATGTTGTAGGCTTCCAGTCTATTTACCTCTTCTTCAATCCTTTGTGTGAGTAACCACAGCTGAAGCTCCTGTAAGGTCACAGTCCATGGACCTAAACATCGTCCTCTATTATCTGTTGGCCTCTGTGTTCTGCTTATTCTTCTGGCCTTCAACTTAATGCTCACTGACATGAGACAATTGGAAACAAAGGGCTCTAGCTGAAGAGAATACTTTGCAGACACCCCACCCCCACCCCCTGCTTTTTCGGTTGAGTGGTGATTCTTTTTTTTTTTTTTAGTTAATTTTAATTGGAGTATAGTTGCTTTTTAATGTTGCATTAGTTTCTGCTGTACAGCAAAGTGAGTCAATTACATGTATGCATATACCCTCTTTTTTAGATTTCCTTCCCATTTAGGTCACCACAGGTCATTGAGGAGAGTTCCCAGTGCTATAGAGTAGGTTCTCATTCGTCATCTATTTTATACATACTAGTGTGTAGAAGTCAATCCCAGTCTCCAAATTTATCCCATCACCTCCTTCCCTCTTGATATCCATAAATTTGTTCTTTACATCTATGCTTTGCAACTAAGTTCTTCTGTACCATTTTTCTAGATTCAACATATAAGTGACATTATACAATGTTTGTTTTTCTCTTTCTGACTTCATTCTGTATGACAGTCACTAGATCTATCCACCTCTCTGGAAATGGCATTATTTCATTCCTTTTTAGTCCTGAGTAATATTCCATTGTATATATGTACCACATCTTCTTTAGCCATTCCTCTGTTGATGGATATTTAGATTTTTTCTAAAAAATTTATTGGAGTATAGTTGCTTTACAATGTGTTAGTTTCTGCTGTAAAGTGAAACAGTTATATGTATATACATATCCACTCTTGTATGGATTTTCTTCTCACTTAGGTCACCATAGAGCATTGAGTCGGAGAAGGCAATGGCAACCCACTCCAGTACTCTTGCCTGGAAAATCCCATGGACAGAGCAGCCTGGCAGGCTGCAGTCCATGGGATCGCTAAGAGTCAGACACGACTGAGTGACTTCACTTTCACTTTTCACTTTCATGCACTGGAGAAGGAAATGGCAACCCACTCCAGTGTTCTTGCCTACAGAATCCCAGGGACGGTGGAGCCTTGGTGGGCCGCTGTCTATGGGGTCGCACAGGTTGGACACAACTGAAGCGACTTAGCAGCAGCAGCAGAGCATTGAGTAGAGCTCCCTGTGCTATTCAGTAGGTTCTTACTAGTTATCTATTTTAAGCACGTGTGTGTTAGTTGCTCAGTTGTGTCTGACTCTTTGCTATCCCATGGACTGTAGTCTGCCAGGCTCCTCTGCCCATGAAATTCTCCAGGCAAGAATAGTGGAGTGGATTTCCATTTCTTTCTCCAAGGGATCTTACCGACCCAGGGATCAAATCCGGGTCTACTGCATTGCAGGCAAATTCTTTACCATCTGAGCCACCAGGGAAGCCCATTTTATGCATAGTACTATATGTATGTCAATCCCAATCTCCTGTGGAGCAGTGATTTTTAAAGGAAGGTGCTTAGGAAAGGCCCAGGACACCAGTCTCATCTTCTTAGCTATTGCTTAGGCCACATTCCTATTTGAAGAACAGATGCAATGATCTTTTTCAGCTTTGCAAATCTCCGAGTTATAGAATCATCAAATTATCCCAATAGGTCAGATTATCCCAAATTATGGGATCTCAAAGGAGATAGCAGGTCCTAAGCAGAGTCTTCCTTAGTGAAGTGGTATTTCCTTCTTTTTTTTTCTTCAACCTGGATAAAACTAGCTCATTGGTCTCCTTCAGGACTTTGTTGAAAATGGAATGAAGTTACCAGCATGTGCCAACATTCTGAATCATTCCAGCTATTTCCCCTAACACAACAGAATAGGTTGGCATGTGGGGTATCTCCCATAGAAGAGCAAATTGACCATGTGTTCCACCACTGCACAGCAAAGTCATTGGAATTCCAGTCTGCAATGCATGTACCCTCCCAGCCCAAAAGCTCATCTCTCCCACTCAACAAAGTTCACGTTTCGGATTATGTTACTTGCAGTATCCCACTTCAGGGTACTGAATTCTCTGAGTGATAGAACTGTATTTGGCTGTGTTTAGAAACCCAACAAAGTGGCCAAATCCATATGAGGTTTACTTTTCTCCTATTACAAGGAGTCTGAGACAGGCAGTCTGGGAACTGATGCAGCTGCTCAAGGAATCAGGCTCCTTCTCTCCTTTTCTGCCATCCTTAAAAGTGAACACATCAGTCGCTCAGTTGCATCAGACTCAGACCTCATGGACTGTAGCCTGCCAGGCCTTTCTGTCCATGGAATTCTCCAGGCAAGAATACCAGAGTGGGCAGACCTTCCCTTCTCCAGGGGATCTTCCTGATCCAGGGCTCAAACCTAGGTCTCCTGCATTGCAGGTAAATTCTTTACCATCTGAGCCACCAGGGAGTCCTGCCATCCTTGGTGTGTGTCTTTCTGTTGCAAGGTCAAAAGTTGGCTGTCTCTCTTCTGGATATTGTGTCTGCATGGAAGACAGGAAGAAGGGGGTTGGGAAAGGCAGAATGCATGTGCCAGTTGAATCTTCCCTCTTTAAAAAAAATTCAGGAAATAAATCACTTTTCCAGAAGCACTACCCAGGGACTTTCAGTAGTATCTTCTTGGCTATAGCCACCCTTAGCTCCAGGGGAGTAAGGGAGATAAATATTTTTAAACTATGACTAAAAAGAGGGTTCTATTAGTAAAGAAGAAGAGGATACTTGATACTGGACAGTAATTAGATCTGCCAAACCAATATGAACTGTTTAACACAAGAAAAGGGATATCTTGGCTCAAGGATCTGAAAAGTCGAGGCTGCACCTGCTTGATTCAGTGGCTTAAGAAATCACAAGGAATCCAGTTGCTCTCTGCTCTCCACCCTGCCTTCCTCCATATCAAAATAACCTGAGGCTGACTCCCCTTGTGGTCCTCAGACAACTTGCAAGGTTACAAGCTTTTTCATTTATGCCCAGTGGGTAATACAGAGTATTGGAACTGGACAGGATATGACTTTGGACTAGACCTCCCTGTCCCCAGCCAATGCTCAGATGAACACTGACCATGTCCCTTTAGAGACTCCCCTTTTTTCAGTCTTTCCTGTGCTGATTAATTCCCTTTCTGATTGACTCCTTCTTCTCTGGATACACTGAGGACATTTTTTGGCCGTCTTCATATACATCAGCATTCTGATTTTCACATTAATTTCTGACTCACTGTGTCAGCTAAAGCTCTTTTCTGAGCCCATGTGGCTGAGAACCAGACCCTGAAGTCCTGGTGTTTTTAGGATACCAGATGACTCACTGTGAGCCTACTAGCTACCAGCCAGTGGCTTTTCCTTGAAGATCCCACATTGTCATATTGTTGATAAGGCTGGGGTTGAGCTGATGCAAAGTTCTTTTTCCGGAGAAGGCAATGGCACCCCACTCCAGTACTCTTGCCTGGAAAATCCCATGGACGGAGGAGCCTGGTAGGCTGCAGTCCATGGAGTCGCACAGAGTCGGACATGACTGAAGTGACTTAGCAGCAGCAGCAGCAGCAAAGTTCTTTTTCATTTTTAGGACCTATTTCTGTGAGGACTCATTACCTGCATAGCTACCCTTTTAATTCTACAGTAGAAGAGTCTGAAGTACAAGCTTGAATCATACATGAACAGATATTTCACACAAAATTCAAATCGAAGATGTACTCCTGCTCATAAGTCACAAGGGATGTGTAAATTAAAATCAAAATGAGATATTACTACATACCCAAGGCTAAAATGAAAAAGACTTGACCATACCCAGTGCTGGCAAGGATGTGAAAAAAGTAGGACACATACATTTCGCTGGAAGTGTGAAGTCAAGTGGGCCTTGGGGAGCATTACTATGAACAAAGCTAGTGGAGATGATGGAATTCCAGCTGAGCAACTT